>NC_053390.1:8600838-8789307 GCF_905171765.1 Bufo bufo
ACCCCTAGAAAGGTCAGTGAGGTTTGCATTAACTGACATTTCTTGGGATTTACCTTCAGTCCGGCTTTCACCAGTAATTACAGCAACTCGCTTAGCAACCGCATATGTTCTTCTTCACTCTCAGTGGCCAAGAGAAGATCATCTACATACTGCAGGACAGCTTCAGGTTTGGAAAATTCCGTCAACACGGCAGCCATCTTCTTATGGAAAGTTGTTGGTGAATTGTACAAGCCTTGTGGTAATCGAGTCCATGTATACTGGTGGCCTTTCCAGGTAAAAGCTTGTACTGTGATTGTTCGGCGACAGGAATGCTCCAGAAACCATTACAGATGTCTAATGTACTGAATACCTTTACTTATGGAAGTATTTGGGAAAGGAGGGTAGAGGACTCTCTGACAACTGGTGCGCTGGTCGGTGTAACCAAATTCAACTTAAGATAATCCAGAGTCTCCATGACTAGTGTTGAGCGAATTTCCGTTTTCAAGTTTTGCGTACAAGGTTCGGGTTATCTAAGAATTCTGCTATGGATTCCGCTACCACGGACTATAACTTTATGGTAGCAGAATCCATAACATAATCCTTAAATAATTTAAAATAGTAGGGCACACCACCACTTGAAGCCACACGGAGACTTAATACAAAGATATTTATTATAACATATAGTATTTGTGACATATAATGTTAAAATTTACTAAAACACATAAATTATTACTATAAAATTCCTAAAATACAGTCATCAATAGTGTAATCGGCTGGGTTATAAACAAAATCTTATATGTAACAGTCTTTTCTAAGGGTTAATTAACCCAAATGATGTCCCAGGACGGGATTCAATCTGATAGTCAAGTATAATATTTTAATGATAGTCGCTTGTATTTTTGTGTGGATTGGTTGCCACTTATCCTGAATCGCAGTAATTCCGCAAGTAAAACGCTGCCTAATTGCAAGACTAAGCCGGAATGATTTTTATAGGCTGCGGTATAGTGCGGTTTTCACTTGCTGCAGAAATGGTGGAAAAAACTTTCGGGATCCTCGGTGGTTGTAGTTAGCTGTGCCGTCTTAGAGATCACCTGGAAGCGAATACCTTCTGCGTTATTTGTTCATAATATGCAGGGTTGACTTTCACCAGGAAGGATAGGTCTCAGCAAGAAATGGCAGGTATCCAGCCATTTCTTGCTGAGACCTATCCTTCCTGGTGATGACTGTATTTTAGGAATTTTATAGTAATAATTTATGTGTTTTACTAAATTTTAACATTATATGTCACAAATACTATATGTTATAATAAATATCTTTGTATTAACTCTCCGTGTGGCTTCAAGTGGTGGTGTGCCCTACTATTTTAAATTGATTTTTTAATCATTCTAAAGGATTGGGTGAATCCTTTTGCAGGTGCACCCACACCATTCTTGAGCAGTAGGTGAGCCCTCTCTAAAATATTTGAAATAATCCTTAAATAACCCAAATCTTGTATGCCGAACTTGAAAACAGAAGTTCGCTCATCCCTATCCATGATCCATCTGGTTTACTAAGGTGATTTTCTTAATGATTCACATTATCAAAATATTCCCTGCTCTAACAATGACTCAATGGTTTTCTGGGTATATGGCTCACTATCATTTGGAAGAGGCTGTTGCTTTTGGGTCTCATGAGCTCTTCCTATATAACCTCCTCACCATCCATTTTACCACAGTCATGCTTATGTCTAGTGAACATGTATTCATGCTCTTGTATTATCTCTGACACCTTCGCATCATCATGACTGGGAGTACAAAGACCTCTGGTTTCTTAATTGCATACACAGCAGAGGAATCAGAGACAACACAATGCTCTCATTACCATGAAACCAGATCCTCTCATTTACATAGTCAACAATAGCTCCATGTTGTCCCTGGAAATCAGAACCTACAATAGAGACAGAATCATGTAAATCCATCAAACACGCCTTTAAATGAATTCCCTGTTTCTCTATCTGTAACACCGTCTCCTTTGCTTCTATGGTCACAACATGGGGTCCCCGAAAGGCTTGTAAATGGAACCTCCGCCCTGTAGACAAAGGATGTATCAGGGGTTGAAGCGCATGTACAATTGGGAGAGGCTCCAGTATTAATCAACATCTTCTACTGGGGGCCTCTTTCCACGGCCGCAAAAATTATCGGTCTATTGCATCCATCTCTCTTGAACTCCACAACAGGAGGGATGGAGGCAACGATTTCCTAGGTAGAGCTCGCTTGAGGAGAACTATTAATGTGACCTTGAGAGCAATCGATCACATTGCATCTAACAATTTGCCCAGAAGTCTGAATTGCTTTCAACTTCTCGATCTCTCTTAAGGCGTCTGACAATTGATGCTACAAGTCTTTGAGTTATCAGCAGGAGGTACAGGGGCTTTTTCTTGTCAATATGTACAATTCCTCGAGATATGACCCACCTGACCACATACAAAACATCTAAAGGCTTGTCCTTTTTCAGAGGGTCCTTTACAATATTGTGAGGACTTCTTAACGATATTAATCCGTCACCGCCCTAAGTAAACAAGCCAGGTTTTAGTGTTTAATATCAGGGAAGTGAAGTCTCCCATTTATTGTTGGCAGTTGAAGTAGGATATACGCGATCCGGGATTTCTTACCTCCCCAGATAATGTACGGTATAAATGATTCATCTTTGGTATAGCGGTAAAGTAAGAAAAAGAGAAAGGAGCCGAGGAAATGCCACCATTTTCAGTAAATTGACCCTTCCTAAGTATAAGAGTAAAGTCTTCCCATTTACCTGATGTGGATTCCAGGTTGTTAATACAGAGACTGATGTGGGATCTGTATAGTTTAGCCGGGTGTCTCGTCACGAGTATTCCCAGGAATTTTAATGAGTCCGTTTTCCACTGACAGGGAAAAGCTGAGGACCATAGTGGTTTGGAGGGGCTGCCGAGTAGCAGTATCTCTGTCTTGTCCCAATTAATAGTGTAGCCCAACACTTTCCCCACCTGCATGACCTGTTTTGGTTTGGTGACTAGAAGCAAGATATTCATCTACAAATGCCGTGACCTTCAGTTCTCTAGCACCCACCCAGAGTCCCTCAAAAGCCAGACATTGAGCCAGGACAGTGGTCGCTACTGCCATCCTGGGGAATAGAGATTAACCAGGAAATATAACCTGTTGGCTATCTCTTGTTTGGGCGGTTTCGGGGTGTTTCTAGCTTTATGCATGGCCGGGCGTAGAGAGTCGTCCAAGTATGAGGAGACTTGTGAATGGGTAGATCTCCCAGCCAAAGATATAGTAAATCCCAGCAGGATGGCGAACAGGAAGACTGCTATCAGTAAATTATGATATGGATCCATCATACAGTACGTGACTGAAGGGGCAGAGAATTTGGTATCAGAAGGTGATACCAAAAGTGGCCACATGAGGGCAGCAGGACTCCAGAAATCTCCTGCTGAGGAACTAATAGAGTTGGGCCCGGAAGTCAGTGACCCCTGTGGTTGTTTTATGCTGCTCTCTGATTGTTTAGTGGAGTCTATTGTTTCACCCTTTTGTCTGATTGGTCAGTGGAGTCTATTGTTTCATCCTGCTCTCTGATTGGTCAGTGGAGTCTATTGTTTCATCCTGCTCTCTGATTGGTCAGTGTGACTGTATATATGTAGCCTCCAGAGACCGGGCATCAGATCACTTGTGTTCGGCTCCTGGAGCTTTCTGCTACAGCTCCACAGCTTCTCTCCTGAAGACTGCGAGGACTTCTCTACTTCTGTCAGACTCCGCTGCTGTACTCTGAGGGGATTGGATATAAAGGCTGTACAATGGTGGATGGTGGTGTAATTATTCCCATACTCATAATGGTCGCCTTTTCATCTTCTAGCATGGAAGACGAGGAGGTTAAAGGGAATTCCGTCCAATATGAATGTATGTGCGAGGGGATTTCCTGCGGCAGCAGAGACCGCTGTTACGGACAGCAATGCTTTGCCTCTCTCAGTATGAACGATGGTCTCTTGGTTTCTCAGAAAGGCTGCTTCCAAGTCTACGAGCAAAGCATAATGACCTGCAAGACCCCTCCTTCTGCTGACCAGGCCGTGGACTGCTGTCAGGGCGACCTCTGCAACATGAACATTACAGCGCACTTACAAAGTAAGTCAGGCACCGTCGAGACGTTAAATTCCAGCGTGGAAACCGTGGCAATATTTATCCTGGCTCCAGTAGTCGTACTAATAGTGCTTTCAGTTGTGGCCCTCCTGGTCTTCCGGAAAATTCAACAACGGCACATGGAGCGGTTGAGTACACGAGATGCGGAGTATGGGACTGTAGACGGGCTGATCGCGTCCAAAGTGGGGGACAGCACCCTTGCAGATCTGCTGGATCACACGTGCACATCTGGCAGTGGGTCTGGGCTTCCCTTCCTGGTGCACAGAACAGTCGCCCGCCAGATCACCCTTGCAGAATGTGTTGGTAAGGGTCGGTACGGAGAAGTATGGCGCGGCCACTGGCAAGGGGAAAGCGTCGCCGTAAAGATCTTTTCATCCCGAGATGAGAAGTCCTGGTTCAGAGAGACTGAATTATACAACACGGTGCTGTTAAGACATGAAAACATCCTAGGTTTCATTGCCTCCGATATGACTTCAAGAAACTCCAGCACACAGTTGTGGCTTATTACGCACTACCATGAAATGGGATCCCTCTACGATTTCTTACATGTAACCACATTAGATACGGTGACCTGTCTCAGAATTGTCCTTTCCATAGCCAGCGGACTAGCACATTTACATGTGGAGATTTTTGGTACGCAGGGGAAACCTGCTATTGCTCATCGGGATTTAAAGAGCAAGAACATTCTAGTTAAGAAGAACGGACAGTGCTGCATTGCTGATCTAGGATTGGCCGTGATTCACTCACAATCAACCAATCAGCTTGATGTTGGGAATAACCCCTATGTAGGAACCAAGAGGTACATGGCTCCCGAAGTCCTCGATGAGACGATCCAAGTGGATTTTTTTGACTCTTACAAAAGAGTTGATATCTATGCTTTTGGCCTGGTCCTCTGGGAGGTCGCCAGACGCACGGTTAGCAACGGTATTGTTGCAGATTACAAACCTCCCTTTTATGACGTTGTTCCTAATGATCCTAGTTTTGAAGATATGAAGAAAGTTGTCTGTGTGGATCAACAAAGACCAAACCTTCCTAATAGATGGTTTTCAGACTCAACGCTAACATCTCTGGCTAAATTGATGAAGGAATGCTGGTATCACAACCCATCGGCAAGACTCCCAGCCTTGCGCATCAAAAAGACTTTAACAAAAATTGACAATTCCTTAGATAAACTGAAATCGGACTGCTGAACGTCAGTTAAAAAGAATTGGACACAGTGCTTGCTTGCCGAGGTGTAGACTGTTTTTCTTCTTTTTTTCACACTCAGCGAGAACCACCGGACAGTTTTTAGTAACTGCATAATTGTCCCGCACAACTATCGATTTATCACTTACCGGCCCAGCAGGTAGCAACTGCCGCTGGCTCACTTTCACTTTACTTGCCACACATGCAAAATTTGGAACAATCTTACCCACTGTTGTCATGGGTTCGGCAGTCCCGGGAGACCAGGATACTCCAGGATTCTCCATTACACGATCACCTGGAAGCTCCTTAATGCAGTGTTTACCACGAAAAACGCCATGACTCTATCCTCCTTCCAGACGGGGGGTCATACTCTCTGGAAACCTTTCCTTGGGATCTCCAGCCGTAGAATATGAAACACTTTCTCCGCTCCATAACTTCTGGACAGCTGCACGCTGTTGTGGTTGGCCGCCCCTAGCAACTGCCTCATGGCTCCTCCGCACATCCTCTCTAGGACTCTGCTCACACATAGGAATTCCTGAGAGCCACACCGCTCTCCACCTCCTTTTCTTCCCGACGGTTGCCCTTGGCAACGGCACATATCACCATCTTTTCCTCCGGCACTGGACTCTCAGCAAGGTTCAGAGCAGACTCCCCCTGTGCAGCACTTGGCTTCCTCAACAAGCAATTTGTTTCCTGCACCAGCTGCTTCATTACTTTCTCTGTGGCCTCGGTTTTCCGCCAAACTGGACCACTTCTCACAGAGGACATCACCTCCGGTATGAGAAAGTTCCGCCACACTGGACCATCTTTTACCCAGGTCGCCATTTTGACCCAAATTTTTTTCCACCGGTCAGTCTCTTTCACATGGGCATCCGGCCCTTTCTGCCTTGTCTTTGCTCTCAGCAACACCTTGCCTTTTCATTACTCCTAGCAGCCTGTTGTCTTGCCTGCATCCGACATGACAAATTGAACCTCCTGACGTCAGTTCTATGTTGGGATCACGTGGAACAGTCTCTTCACTTTCACCAAGACATGACGTTCACACCCCCTGCGGGTACATAAGGTCAACTTGGCACAGTTTTACACAGACACCCCCTGTTAACTTGTGTCATCCTATCAGAGAAGAGAAGCTTGTTTCCAGTTAGGCTGATGAGCCACTGACTGTTTAAGGAGGGCGGTCGTGGACTTCTGGGACCCCCCCTTCTTCCCTTGTGTGGCCCCCCCCTTTTCTGGTGGGGGGGAGGATTTGAGCTGGTTCGGCTCTGCTACATGGGGAGCTGGTTTTGGCAGGAAGGTGTTAACACAGCCCTGTGCTTGGCCTGCCCCCCCTTGTGCTGCAGGAGTCAGCCCCCTCTGCTTTAAGTATTTTCCCCTCCTTTATCTCCCTCTTGACTGGCCAGCGACGGGTTTGAAGGTACCTGGCTCAAGATGTCCGCAGGAGACCCTCTGATGGCTGCTCTCCTGGCGCGTATTGAAGTGGAGGGAGATGGCTGGTTGCGTGCGCTACTGCAGGAGCCTGTT
The DNA here is from genome assembly GCF_905171765.1 of Bufo bufo. Lineage (NCBI taxonomy): Eukaryota > Metazoa > Chordata > Amphibia > Anura > Bufonidae > Bufo > Bufo bufo. Next base: position 8,607,675 of record NC_053390.1, read on the forward strand.
CAGCAGCACCAGCCTCCTCCAGCTTCGCTCCCTCCTGAGCTCTCTTCTCCTCCCCTGCCCCCTCCTCCACAGAGGAGCATAGCTGTGATCCCAGCAGCAGGGAGCCGACGTTCCACCCGCCCCACTCGTCCTCCCAAGCGATTGGGACATAGTCCCCCTGGCAGGGCGCACGCTGTGCGCATTAACCCCACCGGGCCTGCCATTTTACATAATGTGCACAGGGCGACTGTGGCCTCCCCAGTAAGTGATGTACGGCCATCGCAGCACAGCTCTCCCGCGCTGTGGAGAGCACATTGCTGCCAGCTATTGGTGCTCAAAATAGTTCTCCCTCAGCTTCAGGCCCCCCCTCACCCCCCCGGCAGCTGCAAAACCGCATATCATGCCATCTATCCCCACTCTGCCCCAGGGATCCCCTAGTGTTGCACCTGACCCCACTGAGATACATGTGGATCGGCAGCTAATAGGTCGGTAGGAGGCTCAGCCGCATTCACATGTATCTCAGTGGGGTCAGGTGCAACACTAGGGGATTCCTGGGGCAGAGTGGGGATAGGTGGCGTGATAGGCAGTTGTGCAGCCCCCCTCACCCCCCCCGGCAGCCTCCTACCGACCCAGTAGCTGCCAGCCCCATGCGTTTACAGGCGCCCGTCCCTTCCCAGACCCACCAAGCCATGTCACGGAGACGTCGTCGGAGATCTCCCTCCTCCTCTTCAGAGGGTTCCAGGAGGCGGAGTCATCACTATTCACGTAGGCGCCAGTCCCGACGCCGCTCCAGGGATTCCGGGAGAAGTCGGTGCTATAGGTCCTCACGATGGCGCTCCCCGCCATCTTCGGACGTTTTGTCGGGCGCACCTGGGGAGCCTGGTTAAAGATCACATTCTGGACGTTCACGCCGAGAGCCTCATCACCTCTCCAGGGCCTCCAGCCTGGTCTCTCAACCTCCCCGGCCAGACCCGCCTACAGCTACGGTAACAGTGCCAGATCCTCCATTGCCTGCTATCGGTGAGTTTCAATTTATGGGGGCTTGGGGGGTGGGTGCCGGGGGGCCAGAGGTTGCGGCGGCCCTTAAGGTAATTCTTGACAAATTGAAACCTTCCTCCACTCGGCCTACTATGCCTACTGCGAAACCCTCTTTGGTCCAGGCGAGCATTCATAAGGACTCCATCTTTTGCGGCGTTAGTCCTTTAGGGGCACATTTGGAGAAGGAGATTAAGGAGAAAATTTGGCAGAACCAGTATGTGGACATTTGGTCTTTTTATATATGGACACCATTTACAGCGCTTACAAATCACATGGTGGTTCCGCACGGTGGAGATATGACGAGGAATTCCGCCGTCGCCTTTCCCTCCAACCCGATATCGGATGGGGGGGTTAAGGCTGCTGATGTGCAGTTGCGGTTGATGGTATCATAGCGGCCTCCTTTTCCCAGCGCGGCCACTGGTTTCAGTCAGGGATCAGTGGCCGTGTGTCGCCCGGGAACATGTTGTCTGTTTAATGAGGGACATTGCAAGTTTGCCGGGCTCTGCAGATTTAAGCATGAAAGCATGGCCTACATTCAGCATCCCCTTGCCCCCGCCCCCAACCCAAACAACCCAAAGGACCCCAGTGACCGTAGAAGAGCCTTGGTTTGACCAGTACCCCAATACACAGGCTGCATCGCAGCTTCGTTTTGGATTTACGTTTGGGTTGTTCATTCCTTTTGTTCTTGGCCATGTCCCTATTTTTTTGGAAAATCTTGCATCAGCAAAAGAACACCCCTCGGTTCTCCGCAACAAAGTAGCGAAAGAAGTAGCGATAGGTAGAATCGAAAGCCCCTTTACTTCTCTCCCCTTTTATAATCTTCGGATTTCGCCCTTGGGCGTGGTATGGGAGGAGTTTCTTTCCCTTGGTGGGGCCCGGGACCTGCGGAGGGATGAGGTACGCCTGCAGGTTACGATTGAACTGTTATTGCGCTTGCGCTCCTTGGGTGTTTCTGCCGCTGTGGCCCAACGTAGGCTGGCTGGGGTTTCTATTTCATTCCCGTATTCTTGGTTGGCCTGATGTTACCGAAACCTTTATAATTACCCAAGCCCTTCGGGGTTGGCGTAGAGAATTTGTAATGCCGGCGCCCATTTTCTTATCAGCTTCTTTGTAAATGTATTTCTGCTTGTCAGGTGGTTTGCAGTTCCCCTTTTGAGACGGTTCTTTTATCCACTGCGTTTAGCCTTTCCTTTATCGGTGCCCTCCGGGTGGGTGAATTGTTGCCTCCGTCGCGTAAACGTTCAGGGGGCCTTCTTCCCTCGGATATAGCACTAGGTAATGGGTCGGTGCGTATTAGAGTCTGCAGTTCTAAGACTGACGTTTTCGGTGCATGAATTCTGCTTCACCAGGTTCCGGGCTTAGCATGTCCGGTAAGCTTGATACACCAATAGATGCAGATACGCCCAGGCGGTTTTAATTTGTTGGTCCATTAGGACCTTTCTCCTCTTACAAAGTTTCAGATTACCTCCCTTTTTAAATGATGCTTGCGACATGCGGGCGTTGATGCTGGTTCGTATGGCACTCATTCTTTCCGTATCGGCGCTGCTACAGAGGCAGCCAGAGCTGGCCTTTCCGAGGCTAAGGTTATGCGGATTGGGAGATGGCGCTCCGCTTGCTTTGTAACTTATACTCGCCCTGATCTATTATAAAAAAATATATATAATAATAAAATATATATATATATATATATATAAAAAAAATAAAAAATACACCGCAGCACATCCAATAGTGAAAGGTGGGATCCTTTATTCACCCATGCGACGTTTCGGTCCGCTTGCTGGGACCATTTTCAAGCAGGTGTGCAGCCCTGAATTTTCGTTATTATATATATATATATTTATATATATAAAAAATAAAATAAAATAAAAAACATATACCAAAGAGGATGAGGACATAATCCTACAGGGCTTGGTGAGTGATCCCCAGTTTCTATCTACTCCCACCACTGTTGATCTTAAAAAACAGTATGAAGCTGACGCCAAAAAAATTGCTTCCATGGACTTGTATCTTATGACATTGGGTCAATATTAAAAAGAACACAGAATTCCCAGGGGGATTCGCTCACAATTAAAACCCAATTTATTCCCTGGTGGCTCAGCATGCGCATTGAAGTTTGTGCAGATATCAAATAAATATGCCTTTGATATCATACTGCTCAATTTAGAGTACTTGCAACAAGAATTGGTGGAAGTGAAGGAGAGATGTTTGAAAACTAAAACTGCACTTCAGTCACTACTTAATACAGAGGAATGGAATCAGTATGACCAAAATTGTACCCAATATCTGGACAGATTTGTCAAAGATCAAGAGAGCATAAAAAGAAAAAAATGGCTTCGTGACTCGGATGACTATGCCAGAGGAAGAATATATACCTGGCAAGAAGATACACAAAGGAGACAGATGCCACCATATCGCTCTGCAATGAGGAAACAATATCCACAACCTAATCAACATCAACAGCAACAACAACAAAATAATATGACAACGGCACCTATACTGGACATTGCATCAACTTCATCAATGCCTTTTTTAGGCCAGGGACCTACACCAAAAGAACCAGACGAGGAGGGAGGAAGCATTATAAATGGAGAAAACATCAAAAACCAGAGACCACAGAAGCAAACGACACGTCACAAAGGGGGCAAACAGTAGGGGTGGAAGAGTCTCTTATCTCTAAACAAACTGTGGTAAATAGGTCTTCAGTTTCACTGTCTGATGCACAGATTGCCTTATTGTCAAAGGGTTTGTCATTTTGCCCTTCCACAAAGGTCGATTGGTTTCAGCTTGAGGTGGATATGCAGCGCCTGTTCAGGAATATCAAATTGCAAATTTGGTTTTCTGAACATCCACCTCCAGCTGACCATAGATCGACTATTGGTGGATCCGAGCTCACTCTGGGACAGTTTAATCTGTCTCCCAAGAGTGACTTCATACTACAGATTAACCACCATACAGTTGAAACATTCATTAAGGCTGTGACATTGGATATCAGTGGACTAAAATCCAGGGTCCTTGATACACCTCTGCAACATCCAAATATGACCTCAGCTGACATCAGATCATTGGACGAGTTATGCCATGACAGCAGCCTCACCATAAAATCGTCCGATAAGGGCGGTGCGGTTGTTGTCATGGACACGTCCTGGTTAGGGATGAGCGAACCCGAACTGTATAGTTCGGGTTCGTACCGAATTTTGGGGTGTCCGTGACACGGACCCGAACCCGAACATTTTCGTAAAAGTCCGGGTTCGGTGTTCGGCGCTTTCTTGGCGCTTTTTGAAAGGCTGCAAAGCAGCCAATCAACAAGCATCATACTACTTGCCCCAAGAGGCCATCACAGCCATGCCTACTATTGGCATGGCTGTGATTGGCCAGTGCAGCATGTGACCCAGCCTCTATATAAGCTTGGGTCACGTAGCGCTGCACGTCACTCTGCTGATTCAAGCATAGGGAGAGGTTGCAGCTGCGACGTTAGGGCGAGATTAGGCAGATTAACTCCTCCAAAAGACTTCATTCTGTGATCGATCTACAGCTGTGGATCATTGAACTGCTATTATTGACTTGCTCACTTTTTTGAGGCTGCCCAGAGCGTTTTTAGATCACTTTTTTTCTGGGGTGATCGGCGGCCAATTTGTGACTTGTGGTGCGCCAGCACGAGCTATCACCAAGTGTATTTAACTATCGATAGTGTGGTTATTTTGTGCTATATCCTACATCAGCTGCAGGCTGAGCCTGTGTCACCGAAGTGCATTTAACCATCAACAGTCTGGTTATTTTTTGGCCATATACTACATCAGCTGCAGGCTGAGCCTGTGTCACCGAAGTGCATTTAACCATCAACAGTCTGATTATTTTTTGGCCATATACTACATCCGCTGCAGGCTGAGCCTGTATCACCCAAGTGCATTTAACCATCAACAGTGTGGTTATTTTTTGGCCATATACTACATCTGGTGCAGGCTGAGCCTGTGTCACCCAAGTGCATTTAACCATCAACAGTGTGGTTATTTTTTGGCCATATATTACATCAGGGGCAAGTTGAGCCTGTCACCCAGCGCCTAAAAAATAGACCTGACATTTCTATTCAACCAAATCTGCACAGTTTTAGCTGGTCAAGTTATTAGTAGTGACCGTCAAAGCAGACTTTTTGTTCTGGGTTGAAAAAGCATTTCCAAATTTGCCATTCTGAAAATAACTAGTTTGTGGTATTTGAGGCCTACTTGAAATCTATCCCAAAAAGAAAATCTTACATTGAAGTTATTGATAGTGTCATTCAGAAAAACCTAAGACACACGCTAGCGTGCTGATAGAAGTGTCATTCTGTGATTAAAGCTATAACTGTCACACAGCGCAAAAAAAAACAGGTCTCACATCTCTATTCAACCAAATCTGCACAGTTTTAGCTGGTCAAGTTATTTGTAGTGACCGTCAAAGCAGACTTTTTGTTCTGGGTTGAAAAAGCATTCCCAAATTTGCCATTCTCAAAATTGTGGTGAACGGGAACAATGAGGAAAACATCTAATAAGGGACGTGGACGCGGACATGGTCGTGGTGGTGTTAGTGGACCCTCTGGTGCTGGGAGAGGACGTGGCCGTTCTGCCACAGCCACACGTCCTAGTGAACCAACTACCTCAGGTCCCAGTAGCCAGCAGAATTTACAGCGATATTTGGTGGGGCCCAATGCCGTTCTAAGGATGGTAAGGCCTGAGCAGGTACAGGCATAAGTCAATTGGGTGGCCGACAGTGGATCCAGCACGTTCACATTATCTCCCACCCAGTCTTCTGCAGAAAGCGCACAGATGGCGCATGCAAACCAAGCCCATCGATCTGTCACATCACCCCCATGCATATCAGGGAAACTGTCTGAGCCTCAAGTTATGCAGCAGTCTCTTATGCTGTTTGAAGACTCTGCTGCCAGGGTTTCCCAAGGGCATCCACCTAGCCCTTCCCCAGGGGTGGAAGAGATAGAATGCACTAACGCACAACCACTTATTTTTCCTGATGATGAGGACATGGGAATACCACCTCAGCACGTCTCTGATGATGACGAAACACAGGTGCCAACTGCTGCGTCTTTCTGCAGTGTGCAGACTGAACAGGAGGTCAGGGATCAAGACTGGGTGGAAGACGATGCAGGGGACGATGAGGTCCTAGACCCCACATGGAATTAAGGTCGTGTCACTGACTTTCACAGTTCGGAGGAAGAGGCAGTGGTGAGACCGAGCCAACAGCGTAGCAAAAGAGGGAGCAGTGGGCAAAATCAGAACACCCGCCGCCAAGAGACTCCACCTGCTACTGACCGCCGCCATCTGGGACCGAGCACCCCAAAGGCAGCTTCAAGGAGTTCCCTGGCATGGCACTTCTTCAAACAATGTGCTGACGACAAGACCCGAGTGGTTTGCACGCTGTGCCATCAGAGCCTGAAGCGAGGCATTAACGTTCTGAACCTTAGCACAACCTGCATGACCAGGCACCTGCATGCAAAGCATGAACTGCAGTGTAGTAAGCACCTTAAAAACAAGGAAGTCACTCAGGCTCCCCCTGCTACCTCTTCTGCTGCTGCCGCCTCGGCCTCTTCTGCTGCTGCCGCCTCGGCCTCTTCTGCTGCTGCCGCCTCGGCCTCTTCTGCTGCTGCCGCCTCGGCCTCTTCTGCTGCTGCTGCCGCCGCCTCGGCCTCTTCCTCTGCCTCTGGAGGAACGTTGGCACCTGCCGCCCACCAAACATGGGATGTACCACCAACACCACCACCTGCGTCACCAAGCATCTCAACCATGTCACACGGCAGCGTTCAGCTCTCCATCTCACAAACATTTGAGAGAAAGCGTAAATTCCCACCTAGCCACCCTCGATCCCTGGCCCTGAATGCCAGCATTTCTAAACTACTGGCCTATGAAATGCTGTCATTTAGGCTGGTGGACACACACAGCTTCAAACAGCTCATGTCACTTGCTGTCCCACAGTATGTTGTTCCCAGCCGCCACTACTTCTCCAAGAGAGCCGTGCCTTCCCTGCACAAACAAGTGTCCGATAAAATCAAGTGTGCACTGCGCAACGCCATCTGTGGCAAGGTCCACCTAACCACAGATACGTGGACCAGTAAGCACGGCCAGGGACGCTATATCTCCCTAACTGCACACTGGGTAAATGTAGTGGCGGCTGGGCCCTAGGCGGAGAGCTGTTTGGCGCACGTCCTTCCGCCGCCAAGGATCGCAGGGCAACATTCTTTGCCTCCTGTCTCCTCCTCCTCCTACTCAGCTTCCTCCTCCTCTTCTTCCACCTGCTCATCCAGTCAGCCACACACCTTCACCACCAACTTCAGCACAGCACGGGGTAAACGTCAGCAGGCCATTCTGAAACTCATATGTTTGGGGGACAGGCCCCACACCGCACAGAACAACAGACCGACGAGTGGTTGCTGCCGGTGAGCCTCAAGCCCGGCCTGGTGGTGTGCGATAATGGGCGAAATCTCGTTGCAGCTCTGGGACTAGCCGGTTTGACGCACATCCCTTGCCTGGCGCATGTGCTGAATTTGGTGGTGCAGAAGTTCATTCGCAACTACCCCGACATGTCAGAGCTGCTGCATAAAGTGCGGGCCGTCTGTTCGCGCTTCCGGCGTTCACACCCTGCCGCTGCTCGCCTGTCTGCGCTACAGCGTAACTTCGGCCTTCCCGCTCACCGCCTCATATGCGACGTGCCCACCAGGTGGAACTCCACCTTGCATATGCTGGACAGACGGTGCGAGCAGCAGCAGGCCATAGTGGAGTTTCAGCTGCAGCACGCACGGGTCAGTCGCACTGCGGATCAGACCCATTTCACCACCAATGACTGGGCCTCCATGCGAGACCTGTGTGCCCTGTTGCGCTGTTTCGAGTACTCCACCAACATGGCCAGTGGCGATGACGCCGTTATCAGCGTTACAATACCACTTCTATGTCTCCTTGAGAAAACACTTAGGGCGATGATGGAAGAGGAGGTGGCCCAGGAGGAAGAGGAGGAAGAGGGGTCATTTTTAGCACTTTCAGGCCAGTCTCTTCAAAGTGACTCAGAGGGAGGTTTTTTGCAACACCAGAGGCCAGGTACAAATGTGGCCAGACAGGGCCCACTACTGGAGGACGAGGATGAGGAGGAGGTGGAGGAGGATGAGGATGAAGCATGTTCACAGCGGGTGGCACCCAAAGCAGCTCGGGCCCATCACTGGTGCGTGGCTGGGGGGAAACACAGGACGATGACGATACGCCTCCCACAGAGGACAGCTTGTCCTTACCTCTGGGCAGCCTGGCACACATGAGCGACTACATGCTGCAGTGCCTGCGCAACGACAGCAGAGTTGCCCACATTTTAACGTGTGCGGACTACTGGGTTGCCACCCTGCTGGATCCCCGGTACAAAGACAATGTGCCCACCTTACTTCCTACACTGGAGCGTGATAGGAAGATGCGCGAGTACAAGCGCACGTTGGTAGACGCGCTACTGAGAGCATTCCCAAATGTCACAGGGGAACCAGTGGAAGCCCAAGGCGAAGGCAGAGGAGGAGCAAGAGGTCGCCAATGCAGCTGTGTCACGGCCAGCTCCTCTGAGGGCAGGGTTAGCATGGCAGAGATGTGGAAAAGTTTTGTCACCACGCCACAGCTAACTGCACCACCTCCTGATACGGAACGTGTTAGCAGGAGGCAACATTTCACTAACATGGTGGAACAGTACCTGTGCACACCCCTCCACGTACTGACTGATGGTTCGGCCCCATTCAACTTCTGGGTCTCCAAATTGTCCACGTGGCCAGAGCTAGCCTTTTATGCCTTGGAGGTGCTGGCCTGCCCGGCGGCCAGCGTTTTGTCTGAACGTGTATTCAGCACGGCAGGGGGCGTCATTACAGACAAACGCAGCCGCCTGTCTACAGCCAATGTGGACAAGCTGACGTTCATAAAAATGAACCAGGCATGGATCCCACAGGACCTGTCCATCCCTTGTGCAGATTAGATATTAACTACCTCCCCTTAACAATATATTATTCAACTCCAGGGCACTTCCTCATTCAATACTATTTTTAATTTCATTTTACCATTATATTGCAGGGCAACCCAAAGTTGAATGAACCTCTCCTCTGTCTGGGTGCCGGGGCCTAAATGTGTGACAGTGGCCTGTTCCAGTGGTGGGTGACGTGAAGCCTGATTCTCTGCTATGACATGAAGACAGATTCTGCGCTGACATAAGGCCAGATTCTCTGTTACGGGACCTCTCTCCTCTGCCTGGGTGCCTGGGCCTAAATGTGTGACAGTGGCCTGTTCCAGTGGTGGGTGACGTGAAGCCTGATTCTCTGCTATGACATGAAGACAGATTCTGCGCTGACATAAGGCCAGATTCTCTGTTACGGGACCGCTCTCCTCTGTCTGGGTGCCGGGGCCTAAATGTGTGACAGTGGCCTGTTCCAGTGGTGGGTGACGTGAAGCCTGATTCTCTGCTATGACATGAATACAGATTCTGCGCTGACATAAGGCCAGATTCTCTGTTACGGGACCGCTCTCCTCTGTCTGGGTGCCGGGGCCTAAATATGTGACAGTGGCCTGTTCCAGTGGTGGGTGACGTGAAGCCTGATTCTCTGCTATGACGTGAAGACAGATTCTGCGCTGACATAAGGCCAGATTCTCTGTTACGGGACCTCTCTCCTCTGCCTGGGTGCCGGGGCCTAAATGTGTGACAGTGGCCTGTTCCAGTGGTGGGTGACGTGAAGCCTGATTCTCTGCTATGACATGAAGACAGATTCTGTGCTGACATCAGGCCAGATTCTCTGTTACGGGACCGCTCTCCTCTGTCTGGGTGCCGGGGCCTAAATGTGTGACAGTGGCCTGTTCCAGTGGTGGGTGACGTGAAGCCTGATTCTCTGCTATGACATGAAGACTGATTCTGCGCTGACATGAAGCCAGATTCTCTGCTATGGCATGAAGAGACTGATTCTCTGCTGACATGAAGCCAGATTCTTTGCTATGGCATGAAGAGACTGATTCTCTGCTGACGTGAAGCCAGATTCTCTGCTATGGGACCTCTGTCCAATTGATATTGGTTCATTTTTATTTTTTTAATTTTTATTTTAATTCATTTCCCTATCCACATTTGTTTGCAGGGGATTTACCTACATGTTGCTGCCTTTTGCAGCCCTCTAGCTCTTTCCTGGGCTGTTTTACAGCCTTTTTAGTGCCCAAAAGTTCGGGTCCCCATTGACTTCAATGGGGTTTGGGTTCGGGACGAAGTTCGGATCGGGTTCGGATCCCGAACCCGAACATTTCCGGGAAGTTCGGCCGAACTTCTTGAACCCGAACATCCAGGTGTTCGCTCAACTCTAGTCCTGGTATATGGGTGAAATAAGGAGACAGCTAAATGATCAGAATGTGTATAGGGAATTGCCAGGGGATCCAAAATTTGAGTACATCAAAAAAATCTAAAATGTTTTGGATTTGGCACGTGATCATTGACGAGGGTGTATATAGTTTTTTGCTAATTGAGAATCCACGTACGCCAATGATTTACGTATTGCCAAAAATACACAAGTCCCTGACGAATCCCCCCGGGAGACCTATAGTGTCGGGTATTGACTCGATCTGCTCACATGTTTCAATCTTCTTGGACCGCATACTCCGTACCTACGCAATTAATACAAAGTCCTATATAAGGGACACTGAGGATTTTTTGGACTAAATCTCCTCAGTAAGATTGCCCTATGGATGTTTGGTGGCATCTTTTGATGTCACCAGTCTTTATACCTCCATAGATCACGAACGGGGAGTTAATGCGGTCAGGAGATGTTTGGAACATAGTGACTATTCAGGAGTGTGTTGTGATTTTATCATTCAACTTTTGAATCTGGTCCTGAGACATAACTATTTTATGTTTGGGGAGCATTTTTTTCTGCAATTATGTGGGACCGCAATGGGGTCCAATGTGGCCCCCACGTATGCAAATGTGCTTATGCCGTCACTTGAGGAGGATCTTGTCTATGTATCCCACCACTTCAGTCAGGTACTGGGGTGGTGGCGGTACATAGACGACATCTTCCTCATTTGGCGAGGGGACCTAGAATCCCTGGAAAAGTTCCACTGTTATCTGAATGATATGGACAGTGAGATTGTATTCACACTAACACACTCCAATAAACAGGTCCAGTTCCTTGACACAATGGTGTCCATTGTTGGTGATAGATTGTCTACGGACATCTTCACCAAATCTACTGATTGCAATACGTTATTGCGATATGAAAGCTGTCATCCTAGACCCTGTATTGATTCCTTGCCGCGCAGTCAACTACTGCGTGTGAGGAGAATCGTACAGGATCCAAAAAACCTACCTGTTAGATATGGACAAATGGTCAATAAGTTTAGACAGAGGGGGTACCCGCAAAAATCTAGCGAGACATCTGAAGAGAATTCAGTACCCGCAGGAGGAGGAGGAAAGGACACCAAAACCTAAACAGATCCCTTTTGTAACAACTTACTCTGAACAAAGTAAGGATATAGCTAGTATTTAAAAAAAACACTGGCCTATCCTACAGAGTAATTTTCCTAAGATTGAAACTCTAATTAGACCTCCTCTCCTGTCATATAGACGGCCCAGAGACAGGCTGGTGAGGGCCGATGTCCCTATTAAAAAGAAGGTGCAAACATTTCTTGGTGCAAGGAGGACGGGATGTTTCCCATGCCTTACATGTGTGAACTGCACTTATATGATTAGGGGTAATGTGTTTACACATCCGGAAACTGGAGTACAATATGACATTCGTCATTATCTGACGTGTGATGGCACGTTTGTTATTTACGTGTTGAAATGTCCATGTGGTCTCCTCTATGTGGGGGAGACCACATGTGATATGAAAACGCGTTTGAATAACCACCGGTTCTCGATAAGACGCAAAAGATTGGACCTACCGGTCCCTAAACACTTTGTGGAGTTTGGCCATACAGAGAAAGACCTTAAATGTATGATTATAGACCAGGTCCAAAGGGGTAGACGAGGTGGCGACCGTACAGTGACCCTTAAACAACGGGAACTGCGGTGGATACATCGCCTGCAGTCACTCAAACCTAAGGGCCTGAATGTGGACTTTAAGTGGAACATTATGTAGAATGCTGGGTCCTCTTGCGCTTCTGTGGGGTTTTGTTCACCAAATTGGTTATGTGACCACCTTTGGTGTCTAATCTAATTATTGTATTTCACCTATTTCTTTTTTCTTTTTAGGATTATTGGGATCCTAAAAGGATTCATCCATTCCTCAAGTTATTTTCATGGTGGAGGAGAATGGTGTCAGTCGCCTTGGCGGTATAGGTCCAGAACAGGAGAATGGGGTTCACACTTGAATCATGGCTTCACACTTAAAGAATAACGGATTAGGCTACTTTCACACTAGCGTTCGGAGCGGATCCGTCTGATGGTTCATCAGACGGATCCGCTCCTATAATGCAGACGTTTGCATCCGTTCAGAACGGATTTTCTAAGTCTGAAAGTAGCCTGAGCGGATCCGTCCGGACTTTACATTGAAAGTCAATGGGGAACGGATCCGCTTGAAGATTGAGCCATATGGTGTCATCTTCAAGCGGATCCGTCCCCATTGACTTCCATTATAAGTCTGGACGGATCCGCACGGCCAGGCGGACACCCGAACGCTGCAAGCGGAGCGGAGGCTGAGCGCTGGCAGGCGGATGGATTCTCAGTGGATCCGCCTCCACTGAGAATGCATTAGAGCTGAACGGCTGCGTTCAGGACCGCTCGTGAGCCCCTTCAAATGGAGCTCACGAGCGGACACCTGAACGCAGGTGTGAAAGTAGCCTAAGTCGTGAATGGAGGAAGTTATGGCTACAGGAGATGTATAGAGGGTAGAAGAGGAATGTGGGGATGCGGGGTGTGGACAACACTCTGTACCTTATGATTCCTTGGGTATATGGGGATGATCACTTATGTGGTATATCCCTATAGACCATACCCCCTTTTCTCCATAATATACAATATATGTTATGTCCCCTTTAAGGACTACAATCCTTCCGATATTCACGATTTGATATCCTGATTTATGTATCTATTTATTTTTCATGTTATAATAACCATGTGAATAGTGTTTATGATCATTCTCTTGCTGTTCCCAATACAGGTCTCATTGCCGTGCTCTGACTGACCCTGGAGGTGACGTGGTGTTGAGGGTAAGCGCTTCCTAGTTGTCAGGCAACGACTCACGTGACTATGTCATGTGATCGGGAGGCCGAACAGGGAGACGCCGCCCTCCATTTCGTCATGTTTTGGGGGAGGTGCCGGGATGCTGGTGTGCGCATCATGACTGACGTCACTTCCGGTTACGTCTTCTCTTGGTGTACACCGGTATCCAGGATACCGAGCATGCGCGGTGAGGCCCCAGGGACGCCGAGACGCCTGCCATCACGACACTCCACTGTGTAAGTTTTTAAACCATGCGGCCATTGACCGATCAATTAGCACTCACAGGTGATCACTATAACTTAGCACAAAGCACGAGGCACTTTATGCACTGGGCAGTGTTTGTTTATTTGTGATTTTTGAAAACTGCCTATGAGATGTCACTATGTATGTAAAGATTGTGATCTTGATACATGATATTCACGTTTTTATACATTGTTGATTATGTTATTGCCAATTACTTTGTTAATTGACCCACTAAGCATTGTGGGTATAAATGTAGATGCTGTGGCACCAATTGTTATGCTTGAGAAAGACTGCAATGAGCAGTTGAAACGTCGCACAGGGGAAATAAAGCGGGTCGTTTTTCACCTTATCCTGGAGTGCTGCCTCTTCTTTGAAATACCTATTTATATATATATATACACTCACCTAAAGAATTATTAGGAACACCTATTCTATTTCTCATTAATGCAATTATCTAGTCAACCAATCACACGGCAGTTGCTTCGATGCATTTAGGGGGGTGCTCCTGGTCAAGACAATCTCCTGAACTCCAAACTGAATGTCAGAATGGGAAAGAAAGGTGATTTAAGCAATTTTGAGCGTGGCATGGTTGTTGGTGCCAGACGGGCCGGTCTGAGTATTTCACAATCTGCTCAGTTACTGGGATTTTCACGCACAACCATTTCTAGGGTTTACAAAGAATGGTGTGAAAAGGGAAAAACATCCAGTATGCGGCAGTCCTGTGGGCAAAAATGCCTTGTGGATGCTAGAGGTCAGAGGAGAATGGGCCGACTGATTCAAGCTGATAGAAGAGCAACGTTGACTGAAATAACCACTCGTTAGAACCGAGGTATGCAGAAAAGCATTTGTGAAGCCACAACATGCACAACCTTGAGGCGGATGGGCTACAACAGCAGAAGACCCCACCGGGTACCACTCATCTCCACTACAAATAGGAAAAAGAGGCTACAATTTGCACGAGCTCACCAAAACTGGACTGTTGAAGACTGGAAAAAATTTGCCTGGTCTGATGAGTCTCGATTTCTGTTGAGACATTCAAATGGTAGAGTCCGAATTTGGCGTAAATAGAATGAGAACATGTATCCATCCTCTGATGGCTACTTCCAGCAGGATAATGCACCATGTCACAAAGCTCCAATCATTTCACATTGGTTTCTTGGACATGACAATGAGTTCACTGGACTAATATGGCCCCACAGTCACCAGATCTTAACCCAATAGAGCATCTTTGGGATGTGGTGGAACGGGAGCTTCGTGCCCTGGATGTGCATCGCTCAAATCTCCATCAACTGCAAGATGCTGTCCTATCAATATGGGCCAACATTTCTAAAGAATGCTATCAGCACCTTGTGGAATCAATGGCACGTAGAATTAAGGCAGTTCTGAAGGCAAAAGGGGGTCCAACACCGTATTAGTATGGTGTTCCTAATAATTCTTTAGGTGAGTGTGTGTATATATATATATATATATATATATATATATATACAGGGAGTGCAGAATTATTAGGCAAGTTGTATTTTTGAGGATTAATTTTATTATTGAACAACAACCATGTTCTCAATGAACCCAAAAAACTCATTAATATCAAAGCTGAATATTTTTGGAAGTAGTTTTTAGTTTGTTTTTAGTTTTAGCTATTTTAGGGGGATATCTGTGTGTGCAGGTGACTATTACTGTGCATAATTATTAGGCAACTTAACAAAAAACAAATATATACCCATTTCAATTATTTATTTTTACCAGTGAAACCAATATAACATCTCAGCATTCACAAATATACATTTCTGACATTCAAAAACAAAACAAAAACAAATCAGTGACCAATATAGCCACCTTTCTTTGCAAGGACACTCAAAAGCCTGCCATCCATGGATTCTGTCAGTGTTTTGATCTGTTCACCATCAACATTGCGTGCAGCAACAACCACAGCCTCCCAGACACTGTTCAGAGAGGTGTACTGTTTTCCCTCCTTGTAAATCTCACATTTGATGATGGACCACAGGTTCTCAATGGGGTTCAGATCAGGTGAACAAGGAGGCCATGTCATTAGATTTTCTTATTTTATACCCTTTCTTGCCAGCCACGCTGTGGAGTACTTGGACGCGTGTGATGGAGCATTGTCCTGCATGAAAATCATGTTTTTCTTGAAGGATGCAGACTTCTTCCTGTACCACTGCTTGAAGAAGGTGTCTTCCAGAAACTGGCAGTAGAACTGGGAGTTGAGCTTGACTCCATCCTCAACCCGAAAAGGCCCCACAAGCTCATCTTTGATGATACCAGCCCAAACCAGTACTCCACCTCCACCTTGCTGGCGTCTGAGTCGGACTGGAGCTCTCTGCCCTTTACCAATCCAGCCACGGGCCCATCCATCTGGCCCATCAAGACTCACTCTCATTTCATCAGTCCATAAAACCTTAGAAAAATCAGTCTTGAGATATTTCTTGGCCCAGTCTTGACGTTTCAGCTTGTGTGTCTTGTTCAGTGGTGGTCGTCTTTCAGCCTTTCTTACCTTGGCCATGTCTCTGAGTATTGCACACCTTGTGCTTTTGGGCACTCCAGTGATGTTGCAGCTCTGAAATATGGCCAAACTGGTGGCAAGTGGCATCTTGGCAGCTGCACGCTTGACTTTTCTCAGTTCATGGGCAGTTATTTTGCGCCTTGGTTTTTCCACACGCTTCTTGCGACCCTGTTGACTATTTTGAATGAAACGTTTGATTGTTCGATGATCACGCTTCAGAAGCTTTGCAATTTTAAGAGTGCTGCATCCCTCTGCAAGATATCTCACTATTTTTGACTTTTCTGAGCCTGTCAAGTCCTTTATTTGACCCATTTTGCCAAAGGAAAGGAAGTTGCCTAATAATTATGCACACCTGATATAGGGTGTTGATGTCATTAGACCACACCCCTTCTCATTACAGAGATGCACATCACCTAATATGCTTAATTGGTAGTAGGCTTTCGAGCCTATACAGCTTGGAGTAAGACAACATGCATAAAGAGGATGATGTGGTCAAAATACTCATTTGCCTAATAATTCTGCACGCAGTGTATATATATATATATATATATATATACAGTACAGACCAAAAGTTTGGACACACCTTCTCATTCAAAGAGTTTTCTTTATTTTCATGACTATGAAAATTGTAGATTCACACTGAAGGCATCAAAACTATGAATTAACACATGTAGAATTATATACATAACAAACAAGTGTGAAACAACTGAAAATATGTCATATTCTAGGTTCTTCAAAGTAGCCACCTTTTGCTTTGATTCCTGCTTTGCACACTCTTGGCATTCTCTTGATGAGCTTCAAGAGGTAGTCCCCTGAAATAGTTTTCACTTCACAGGTGTGCCCTGTCAAGTTTAATAAGTGGGATTTCTTGCCTTATAAATGGGGTTGGGACCATCAGTTGCGTTGAGGAGAAGTCAGGTGGATACACAGCTGATAGTCCTACTGAATAGACTGTTAGAATTTGTATTATGGCAAGAAAAAAGCAGCTAAGTAAAGAAAAACGAGTGGCCATCATTACTTTAAGAAATGAAGGTCAGTCAGTCAGCTGAATAATTGAGAAAACGTTGAAAGTAAGGGCTATTTGACCATAAAGGAGAGTGATGGGGTGCTGCGCCAGATGACCTGGCCTCCACAGTCACCGGACCTGAACCCAATCGAGATGGTTTGGGCTGAGCTGGACCGCAGAGTGAAGGCAAAAGGGCCAACAAGTTCTAAGCATCTCTGGGAACTCCTTCAAGACTGTTGGAAGACCATTTCAGGGGACTACCTCTTGAAGCTCATCAAGAGAATGCCAAGAGTGTGCAAAGCAGTAATCAAAGCAAAAGGTGGCTACTTTGAAGAACCTAGAATATGACATATTTTCAGTTGTTTCACACTTGTTTGTTATGTATATAATTCCACATGTGTTAATTCATAGTTTTGATGCCTTCATAGTCATGAAAATAAAGAAAACTCTTTGAATGAGAAGGTGTGTCCAAACTTTTGGTCTGTACTGTATATAAAAAATACAATCATATTCTTGTGCTGCATGCGTACTTATTTTTCTGTTTTATTTTTTACAGGTGTTTTCCGTCCGACCATCTGGATCCTTGGCCATTCTTATGTTTTTTGGGCGGCCCAGAGAGAGGACTGCAGACCCGGTGGCCGTTCTCTGGGTGTCCGTGAAGTGGACGTGTTCTGGAGAGGTATTCGGGGCCTTTGCTGGTCCCAAGTGCTGCCCGAGGTGGTTAATATCAGCAGGTTCGCTGTTGGTCCAGTTATTTTGGTTATTCATGCCGGGGGGGAATGATCTCTGCTCTTTGAGAATCTCTTATGCGTGCAGACATGGAGCGCTTCGCTTCCTTTTTGCCCGAGCTGGTCATGGTCTGGTCGGAGATCATTCCCTGTTTGGTCTGGCATGGTGCTAGGGATGCTGAGGTACTTGAGAGATGGCACAGAATGGTTAATGCCCATATTTCTTGGTATATCCGTTCTCGCATGGGCATCGTAGTACGTCACCGGCAACTGGAGGGAGACAACAGGTCCTTGATGCGCCCGGACGGTGTCCATTTGTCTGGACAATTTCTTATCCGGGTTACAGGATGGAGTGGAGCATGCGATATGTATGTTGGGTGGTGGTCGGAGCCCAGTGTAGGGGTACATGGGTTCCTTCGTGGCGGCATATATATGCAAATGACAAGACGGGTGAAATAAGTGGCGGACTTGCCCACTTAGAGGCTAGTGGCCGCCATACCGCTCATGATGATTGACGGTTTCGAGCAGTTAAAGCTTGGTGTTTGGTTGGTATAAGAAAATAAATAAAGCTGTGGCTGATCACCACCCAACAAGTTGGAGTCCTGTGTTGATTTGCGGTGTAGTTGGTAGTTCCGGTAAGGAAAAGTGTGTGTGTGTGGGGGGGGGGGGGGTCGGAGTTGTCCCCCCTCCTGGTTTGGTTTGGGTTCCCGGACAGTCTGAGACACCTGTGGAGTCTATTTCCTATGGAAGATGCCCAGCCCCCCAAAGCAAATTGGCAGGCATCAAATTATATTCCCCCATATTCCTCACAGTCGCCAATAGATGTCTTTCACATGCAGTATACTTGATTTAGACAGCAGTTAAAACTTGAGATCGGCAGGCAATGGGACACATCTGTCCATGTTTTTTCTGGCAGAAGACAGTTTATAACGCTTGATCGGTGGTTGCCACCTCTAGATGGAAAGTCTCTGCAGGATCTGGAGTGATCAATGCCGTTGCCTCCATAACAGACCTTTTCAATGAATTAAAGGCGTCTGTGTGAACCTCAGTTTATTCCTTTCTGATGTTATCTTCTTTCACCTCTTTCTTTAAAAGATCATATGGAGGCCATGCAATGTCTGAGAAACATGGGATGAAGTTCCTGTGATATTGGACTAAACCCAGAAATGACCTCAATGCTATGACAGGAAGGTTCAGCTTTTGTGTAATTTCCACTTTGTGCTGATCAGGCCTTTTTCCGTCAGGTGTGATATTGACCCCTAGAAAGGTCAGTGAGGTTTGCATTAACTGACATTTCTTGGGATTTACCTTCAGTCCGGCTTTCACCAGCAATTACAGCAACTCGCTTAACAACCGCATATGTTCTTCTTCACTCTCAGTGGCAAAGACCAGATCATCTACATACTGCAGGACAGCTTCAGGTTTGGAAAATTTCCTTAAGGCCCCTTTCACACGGGCGAGTATTCCGCGCGGATGCGATGCGTGAGTTGAACGCATTGCACCCGCACTGAATACCGTCCCATTCATTTCTACGGGGCTGTTCACATGAGTGGTGATTTTAACGAATCACTTGTGCGTTGCGTGAAAATCGCAGCATGCTCTATATTCTGCGTTTTTCACGCAACGCAGGCCCCATCGAAGTGTACTTTAAGAAAGGCTTTAAAATCGTCAGAATCTGCCAAGTACAAATGGAACCTCCACTGTCGGGCATGTGGGCATGTTAGGAATAGACAGAGAGGAGCATGGTCCGAAATCAATATTGGGTGGATACGAGAGTCATGGTGGTCGGCAAACAACTGAGTGGAGATAAGGAAGTAGTCTATATGAGAGAAGGATTGATGGCTGAGGGAGTGGCGGGTGTATTCTCTATCCATGGAGTCCACCACCCTCCAAGGATCACAGAGAAAGCTCCTCCATGAAGTGCAGAAGGAAAGTGGTATCTGCTGAGGATTGTGGGGACAGCGAGGAGCGGTCCAGGGCCGGACATTGCACTTAAAGTTTAAGTTTCCCCCTATTATCAGATTTGTAGGGCCAAGTTCTAACAGAGTCTGGAGGAGCTGTGTGTAAAAGACATGTTGTTCATGGTCAGGGGAATAGAGATTAATCAGGAAATATAACCTGTTGGCTCTCTCTTGTTTGGGCGGTTTCGGGGTGTTTCTAGCTTCATGCATGGCCGGGCGTAGAGAGTCGTCCAAGTATGAGGAGACTTGTGAATGGGTAGATCTCCCAGCCAAAGATGTAGTAAATCCCAGCAGGATGGTGAACAGGAAGACTGCTATCAGCAAATTATGATATGGATCCATCATGCAGTACGTGACTGAAGGGGCAGAGAATTGGCTCAATAACAGAAAGTAATACCAAAAGTGGCCACATGAGGGCAGCAGGACCCCAGAAATCTCCTGCTGAGGAACTAATAGAGGTGGGCCCGGAAGTCAGTGACCCCTGTGGTTGTTTTACGCTGCTGTCTGATTGGTCAGTGGAGTCTATTGTTTTATCCTGCTCTCTGATTGGTCAGTGGAGTCTTTTGTTTCATCCTGCTCTCTGATTGTTCAGTGGAGTCTATTGTTTCATCCTGCTGTCTGATTGGTCAGTGTGACTGTATATATGTAGCCTCCAGAGACCGGGCATCAGATCACTTGTGTTCGGCTCCTGGAGCTTTCTGCTACAGCTCCACAGCTTCTCTCCTGAAGACTGCGAGGACTTCTCTACTTCTGTCGGACTCCGCTGCTGTACTCTGAGGGGATTGGATATAAGGGCTGTACAATGGTGGATGGTGGTGTAATTATTCCCATACTCATAATGGTCGCCTTTTCATCTTCAAGCATGGAAGACGAGGAGGTTAAAGGGAATTCCGTCCAATATGAATGTATGTGCGAGGGGATTTCCTGCGGCAGCAGAGACCGCTGTTACGGACAGCAATGCTTTGCCTCCCTCAGTATGAACGATGGTCTCTTGGTTTCTCAGAAAGGCTGCTTCCAAGTCTACGAGCAAAGCATAATGACCTGCAAGACCCCTCCTTCTGCTGACCAGGCCGTGGACTGCTGTCAGGGCGACCTCTGCAACATGAACATTACAGCGCACTTACAAAGTAAGTCAGGCACCGTCGAGACGTTAAATTCCAGCGTGGAAACCGTGGCAATATTTATCCTGGCTCCAGTAGTCGTACTAATAGTGCTTTCAGTTGTGGCCCTCCTGGTCTTCCGGAAAATTCAACAACGGCACATGGATCGGTTGAGTACACGAGATGCGGAGTATGGGACTGTAGACGGGCTGATCGCGTCCAAAGTGGGGGACAGCACCCTTGCAGATCTGCTGGATCACACGTGCACATCTGGCAGTGGGTCTGGGCTTCCCTTCCTGGTGCACAGAACAGTCGCCCGCCAGATCACCCTTGCAGAATGTGTTGGTAAGGGTCGGTACGGAGAAGTATGGCGCGGCCACTGGCAAGGGGAAAGCGTTGCCGTAAAGATCTTTTCATCCCGAGATGAGAAGTCCTGGTTCAGAGAGACTGAATTATACAACACGGTGCTGTTAAGACATGAAAACATCCTAGGTTTCATTGCCTCCGATATGACTTCAAGAAACTCCAGCACACAGTTGTGGCTTATTACGCACTACCATGAAATGGGATCCCTCTACGATTTCTTACATGTAACCACATTAGATACGGTGACCTGTCTCAGAATTGTCCTTTCCATAGCCAGCGGACTAGCACATTTACATGTGGAGATTTTTGGTACGCAGGGGAAACCTGCTATTGCTCATCGGGATTTAAAGAGCAAGAACATTCTAGTTAAGAAGAACGGACAGTGCTGCATTGCTGATCTAGGATTGGCCGTGATTCACTCACAATCAACCAATCAGCTTGATGTTGGGAATAACCCCTATGTAGGAACCAAGAGGTACATGGCTCCCGAAGTCCTCGATGAGACGATCCAAGTGGATTTTTTTGACTCTTACAAAAGAGTTGATATTTATGCTTTTGGCCTGGTCGTCTGGGAGGTCGCCAGACGCATGGTTAGCAACGGTATTGTTGCAGATTACAAACCTCCCTTTTATGACGTTGTTCCTAATGATCCTAGTTTTGAAGATATGAAGAAAGTTGTCTGTGTGGATCAACAAAGACCAAACATTCCTAATAGATGGTTTTCAGACCCAACGCTAACATTCCTGGCTAAATTGATGAAGGAATGCTGGTATCACAACCCATCGGCAAGACTCCCAGCCTTGCGCATCAAAAAGACTTTAACCAAAATTGACAGTTCCTTAGATAAACTGAAATCGGACTGCTGAACGTCAGTTAAAAAGAATCGGACACAGTGCTTGCTTGCCGAGGTGTAGACTTTTTTTCTTCTTTTTTTACCTCATGAACGAGCACTTTACCAGCAAGTCCATAACTCCCAGTTCTCACTGCAGTCTCACACTCAGCGAGAACCTCCAGATAGTTCTTAGTAACCGCATAATTGTCCCGCACAACTATCGATTTATCACTTACCGGCCCAGCAGTTAGCAACTGCCTCTGGCTCACATTTACTTTACCTGCCACACATGCAAAATTTGGAACAATCTTACCCACTGTTGTCATGGGTTCGGCAGTCCCGGGAGACCAGGATACTCCAGGATTCTCCATTACACTATCACCTGCAGACTCCTTACTGCAGTGTTTACCACGAAAAACGCCATGGCTCTATCCTCCTTCCAGACGGGGGGTCATACTCTCTGGAAACCTTTCCTTGGGATCTCCAGCCGCAGAATATGAAACACTTTCTCCGCTCCATAACTTCTGGACAGCTGCACGCTGTTGTGGTTGGCCGCCCCTAGCAACTGCCTCATGGCTCCTCCGCACATCCTCTCTAGGACTCTGCTCACACATAGGAATTCCTGAGAGCCACACCGCTCTCCACCTCCTTTTCTTCCCGGCGGTTTCCCTTGGCAACGGCACATATCACCATCTTTTCCTCCGGCACTGGACTCTCAGCCCGGTTCAGAGCAGCCTCCCCCTGTGCAGCACTTGGCTTCCTCAACAAGCAATTTGTTTCCTGCACCAGCTGCTTCATTACTTTCTCTGTGGCCTCGGTTTTCCGCCAAACTGGACCCCTTCTCACAGAGGACATCACCTCCGGTATGAGAAATTTCCGCCACACTGGACCATCTTTTACCCAGGTCGCCATTTTGACCCAAATTTTTTTCCACCGGTCAGTCTCTTTCACATGGGCATCCGGCACTTTCTGCCTTGTCTTTGCTCTCAGCAACACCTTGCCTTTTCATTACTCCTAGCAGCCTGTTGTCTTGCCTGCATCCGACATGACGAATTGAACCTCGCAGCCCCTCCTGACGTCACTACTATGTTGGAATCACGTGGAACAGTTTCTTCACTTTTACCAAGACATGACGTTCACACCC
This sequence comes from Bufo bufo, assembly GCF_905171765.1. Taxonomy (NCBI): domain Eukaryota; kingdom Metazoa; phylum Chordata; class Amphibia; order Anura; family Bufonidae; genus Bufo; species Bufo bufo. The sequence goes on from NC_053390.1 coordinate 8,630,782, forward strand.
CCTGCGGGTACATAAGGTCAACTTGGCACAGTTTTACACAGACACCCCCTGTCCACTTGGGTCATCCTATCAGAGAAGAGAAGCTTGTTTCCAGTTAGGCTGATGAGCCCCTGACTGTTTAAGGAGGGCGGTCGTGGACTTCTGGGACCCCCCCTTCTTCTCTTGTGTGGCCCCCCCCTTTTCTGGTGGGGGGGAGGATTTGAGCTGGTTCGGCTCTGCTACATGGGGAGCTGGTTTTGGCAGGAAGGTGTTAACACAGCCCTGTGCTTGGCCTGCCCCGAGTCAGCCCCCTCTGCTTTAAGTATTTTCCCCTCCTTTATCTCCCTCTTGACTGGCCAGCGACGGGTTTGAAGGTACCTGGCTCAAGATGTCCGCAGGAGACCCTCTGATGGCTGCTCTCCTGGCGCGTATTGAAGTGGAGGGAGATGGCTGGTTGCGTGCGCTACTGCAGGAGTCTGTTCAGCAGCACCAGCCTCCTCCAGCTTTGCTCCCTCCTGAGCTCTCTTCTCCTCCCCTGCCCCCTCATCCACAGAGGAGCATAGCTGCAATCCCAGCAGCAGGGATCCAACGTTCCACCCGCCCCACTCGTCCTCCCAAGCGATTGGGACATAGTCCCCTGGCAGGGCGCACGCTGTGCGCATTAACCCCACCGGGCCTGCCATTTTACATAATGTGCACAGGGCGACTGTGGCCTCCCCAGTAAGGGATGTACGGCCATCGCAGCACAGCTTACAGGCTCTGCCCCCTTCTATCCCCCCTCCTTTTCCTGTGTCTAACTCTTCCTGTGCTGTGGAGAGCACATTGCTGCCAGCGATTGGTGCTCAAAATAGTTCTCCCTCAGCCTCAGGCCCCCCCTCACCCCCCCCCCCCCGGCAGCTGCACAACCGCCTATCACGCCACCTATCCCCACTCTGCCCCAGGGATCCCCTAGTGTTACACCTGACCCCACTGAGATACATGTGGATGTTGCTGAGCCTCCTACCGACCCAGTAGCTGCCAGCCCCATGCGTTTACAGGCGCCCGCCCCTTCCCAGACCCACCAAGCCATGTCACGGAGACGTCATCTGAGATCTCCCTCCTCCTCTTCAGAGGGTTACAGGAGGCGGAGTCATCAGTATTCACGTAGGTGCCAGTCCCGACGCCGCTCCAGGGATTCCGGGAGAAGTCGGTGCTCCAGGTCCTCACGATGGCGCTCCCCATCGTCTTCGGACGTTTTGTCGGGCGCACCTGGGGAGCCTGGTTCAAGATCACATTCTGGACATTCACGCCGTGAGCCTCATCACCTCTCCAGGGCCTCCAGCCTGGTTTCTCAACCTCCCCAGCCAGACCCGCCTACAGCTACAGTTACAGTGCCAGCTCCTCCATTGCCTGCTACCGGTGAGTTTCCATTTACGGGGGCTTGGGGGGGTGGGTGCCGGTGGGCTAGAGGTAGCGGCGGCCCTTAAGGTAAATTGCAACCTTCCTCTCCTCAGCCTACTATGCCTACTGCGAAACCCTATTTGGTCCAGGCGAGCATTCATAAGGACTCCATATTTTGCGGCGTTAGTCCTTTAGGGGCACATTTGGAGAAGGAGATTAAGGAGAAATTTTGGCAGAACCAGTATGTGGACATTTGGTCTTTAGTCACCGTGGATCAGCATACGGTGGATAAAGAGCGACGTCCAGCTGAGAAACCATTTGTACTTCCAAGGGTCGCATAGACCATGAACAACTGGCTTCAGGCCTTTTCGGTTCTGGGCTTTGTTATGGATCAGCATCATCCTGAACGCTGCTCTGAGCTCTTTTTATATATGGACACCATTTACAGCGCTTACAAATCACATGGTGGTTCTGCATGGTGGAGGTATGACAAGGAATTCTGCCGTCGCCTTGCCCTCCATCCCGATATCGGATGGGAGGGTTAAGGCTGCTGATGTGCTTTTGCGGTTGATGAGGGACATTGCAAGTTTGCCGGGGCTCTGCAGATTTAAGCATGAATGTTCCGCTTGCGGCGGCCTACATTCAGCATCCCGTTGCCCCCGCCCCCAACCCAAAAAACCCTCTTCCCACAGTGACCCAAAGGACCCCAGTGACCGTAGTAGGTTTATTGAGTACCCCAATAAACAGGCTACATCGCAGCTTTGTTTTGGATTTACGTTTGGGTTTTTCATTCCTTTTGTTCATGGCCATGTCCCTATTTTTTCGGAAAATATTGCATCAGCAAAAGAACACCCCTCGGTTCTCCGCAACAAAGTAGCGAAAGAAGTAGCGATGGGTAGAATCAAAGGCCCATTTACATCTCTTCCCTTTATAATCTTCGTATTTCGCCTTTGGGCGTGGTACCCAAAAAAGAACCGGGTAAATTCTGTTTGATTCACCACCTTTCCCACCCAAAGGGCACCTCGGTGAATGATGCGATCTCCCCTAAGGACGCCTCAGTTTCCAATGTGTCCTTTGACAGGGCCGTTTCCCTTGTCAGGGCCGCTGGTCAGGGTGCCCTGTTGGCAAAATCAGATATTGAGTCGGCCTTTCGCCCGGATTTCTATCACCTGTTGGGATGCTGTGTGGATGGCATGTATTATTATGATACGTCCCTTCCCATGGGCTGCTCAATATCTTGCCGTTACTTTGACTAGTTTAGTTCTTTCCCTGAATGGGTTGTTCATTATGAAACTGGTTCTCGTTCCATAATTCATTATTTGGACGATTTTTTGTTTATTGCCCCTGGTGATGGGGACAGGTGCCAGTTTTTATTGAACACCTTCCTATACTTCATGAAGCATTTCGGGGTTCTCATCAGAAAAAACAGAAGGTCCGGTCACCTGATTGTCCTTCCTAGGCATTGAGATTGATTCCGTCGCTATGGATTTCCGCCTACCGGCTGACAAACTGGAGCGATTGTCCCAATTAATTCAAGGTTTTTTGTCAGCCAAGAAGGCCACCCTCCTCCAGGTTCAATCCCTCCTTGGTTTGTTGGTTTCTCTGTTGTATTTCAGCTCGTCAGGGGCCCACAGGAATAGATATCAGCAGCAGTATCAATGGCCTACCCTCAGGTGGGGGCAGGTCACCAAGATTTCAAACAAACTGTGCTCAACAGTGGTTAGTAACAACAACTGTGTAGATGTATAATTCCAACTTCACAGAACTCCCATAGTGTGGCAGTGTAACATTAGCCGCAATCACAAATGGGGGTGGAAGGAATATTACTTATCTCGTCAGGAGTGACTGGTCAGTGGACCTGTTCCCACGATAAAGCCCCCACGTGGCCATGACGTTGTGGTCACGTGATGATCGGGATGAGGGGCGGAGCAATGATGACGCGGACGGCTTTAAATGGTGCAGCGGTGCCGGCGTCCTTTGCTGTACTGCCACACGCGGGATCCAGCGCACAGACTGGCGAGGAACAGGAACCAGTCTGTATCAACAGAGAAACGCGTCGGGCTACCTTATGGTTACTGATCCTTTCAGCACGAATCATCATATGTATGTTGGGTGATTACTTTGTGACACCCTAACATACAATTTCTCTCAGGACACAGATCTTCACTGGTCTAGTGTTGTTTTTCACAGTCGCTTCCAGGGATCTGGGAGCGTATCTGTGGGTGGTGTACTTGATCTGCTTCCAGGGACCCCCTCCCCCCCCCCCCCTTCCCATCCCTTCAGGACGAAGCTGGGCAGTCAGAGCACTGCTTAGGGACACATTTGGGGTAGTATAGGAGGTTGCGGTGTATCAGGAAAAGGGCCCTCTGACCAGGGTAATATTAGGGGCTGAGACCCAGCATTCCCTTTCCCCCTTTTCCCTACACCCTCCCTAGGAGTTCTGTATATTCACCACGAGTGGGGTGGATGCCCACCCCTCTCCTTCCTTCTGCACCTATATCTAAGGGCATTTATTTTATTATAAATATTAATAAAAGTTATTTATTAAAGGTTACCACCATTCCATATAATTCTTCTACGCAATCACCAGGTACCTATTATTCGAACGGTCCATCTTTTAGTTAGTCTAAAGTCTGTTATCTTCTTTCACCTCTTTCTTTAAAAGATAAATATGGAGGCCGTGCAATGTCTGAGAAACATGGGATGAAGTTCCTCTGATATTGGACTAAACCCAGAAATGACCTCAATGCTATGACAGGAAGGTTCAGCTTTTGTGTAATTTCCACTTTGTGCTGATAATGCCTTTTTCTATCAGGTGTGATATTGACCCCTACAAAGGTCAGTGAGGTTTGCATTAACTGACATTTCTTGGGATTTACCTTCAGTCCGGCTTTCACCAGTAATTACAGCAACTCGCTTAACAACCACATATGTTCTTCTTCACACTCAGTGGCAAAGACCAGATCATCTACATACTGCATGACAGCTTCAGGTTTGGAAAATTCCGTCAACACGGCAGCCATCTTCTTATGGAAAGTTGTTGGTGAATTGTACAAGCCTTGTGGTAATCGAGTCCATGTATACTGGTGGCCTTTCCAGGTAAAAGCTTGTACTGTGATTGTTCGGTGACAGGAATGCTCCAGAAACCATTACAGATTTCTAATGTGCTTAATACCTTTACTTATGGAAGGATTTGGGAAAGGAGGGTAGAGGTCTCTCTGACAACTGGTGCGCTGGTCGGTGTAACCAAATTCAACTTAAGATAATCCAGAGTCTCCATGACTAGTGTTGAGCGAATTTCCGTTTTCAAATTTGGCGTACAAGGTTTGGGTTATCTAAGAATTCTGCTATTGATTCCGCTACCACGGACTATAACTTTATGGTAGCAGAATCCATAACATAATCCTTAAATAACCCAAATCTTGTATGCCGAACTTGAAAACAGAAGTTCGCTCATCCCTATCTATGATCATCTGGTTTACTAAGGTGATTTTCTTAATGATTCACATTATCTTAATATTCCCTGCCCTAACAATGACTCAATGGTTTTTTGGGTATATGGCTCACTATCATTTGGAAGAGGCTGTTGCTTTTGGGGCTCATGTGCACATGGTTATGTCTAGTGAACACGTATTCATGCTCTTGTATTATCTCTGACACCTTCGCATCATCATGACTGGGAGTACAAAGACCTCTGGTTTCTTCATTGCATACACAGCAGAGGAATCAGAGACAACACAATGCTCTCATTACCATGAAACCAGATCCTCTCATTTACATAGTCAACAATAGCTCCATGTTGTTCCTGGAAATCAGAACCTACAATAGAGACAGAATCATGTAAATCCATCAAACACGCCTTTAAATGAATTCCCTGTTTCTCTATCTGTAACACCGTCTCCTTGCTTCTATGGTCACAACATGGGGTCCCCGAAAGGCTTGTAAATGGAGCCTCCGCCCTGTAGACAAAGGATGTATCAGGGGTTGAGGCGCATGTACAATTGGGAGAGGCTCCAGTATTAATCAACATCTTCTACTGGGGGCCTCTTTCCACGGCAGCAAAAATTATCGGTCTATTGCATCCATCTCTCTTGAACTCCAACAGGAGGGATGGAGGCAACGATTTCCTAGGCAGAGCTTGCTTGAGGAGAAGTATTAATGTGACCTTGAGAGAAATCGATCACATTGCATCTAACAATTTGCCCAGAAGTTTGAATTGCTTTCAACTTCTCAATCTCCCTTAAGGCATCTGACAATTGATGCTACAAGTCTTTGAGTTATCAGCAAGAGGTACAGGGTCTTTTTCTTGTCAATATGTACAATTTCTGGAGATATGACCCACCTGACCACATACAAAACATCTAAAGGCTTGTCCTTTTTCAGAGGGTCCTTTACAATATTGTGAGGACTTCTTAACAATATTAATCCGTCACCGCCCTAAGTAAACATGCCAGGTTTTAGTGTTTAATATCAGGGAAGTGAAGTCTCCTATTTATTGTTGGCAGTTGAAGTAGGATATACGCGATCCGGGATTTCTTACCTCTCCAGATAAATGTACGGTATAAATAATTCATCTTTGGTATAGCGTAAAGTAAGAAAAAGAGAAAGGAGCCGAGGAAATTCCACCATTTTCAGTAAATTAGCCCTTCCTAAGTATGAGAGTAAAGTCTTCCCATTTACCTGATGGGGATTCCAAGTTGTTAATACAGAGACTGTCGGATCTGTATAGTTTAGCCGGGTGTCTCGTCACGAGTATTTCCAGGAATTTTAATGAGTCCGTTTTCCACTGACAGGGAAATGCTGAGGACCATAGTGGTTTGGAGGGGCTGTGGAGTATCAGTATCTCTGTCTTGTCCCAATTAATAGTGTAGCCCAACACTCTCCGCACCTGCATGACCTGTTTGGGTTTGGTGACTAGAAGCAAGATATCATCTGCAAACGCCGCAACCTTCAGTTCTCTAGCACCCACCCAGAGTCCCTCAAATGCCAGACATTGAGCCGGGACAGTGGCCGCTACTGCCATCCTGATATTAGCCACACTACTCTGCCCTTGAGTAAAGCCGCTCTAAGCGTCACAGAGGAGGCCCGGGAGCGGTACCTGTATTTGGTTAGATAGTATCTTGGCCATCAGCTTATAGTCCTGATTTAGAAGTGATATTGGGCGATATGACTGGCGGTAGGTCTTTAGGAGATTTAGGGAGGACTATCGCTCTTGACTCGACCCGGAAAAAAACTTTTATAAAGTCAGAGTGGGCACTATATTTAGGGATAAGATCTTATAATATTCCGCAGAGAAACCATTGGGGTCCAGGGTCTTACCATTGGGAGCTACGGCTATGGTGCATCTCAATTCGTCGTCTGTGATCGTCGCATCTAGCATTTCTTGTTGTTCAGAAAAGCATTAATTGCTGAGGGGTTCATGGGAGAGGCTCTGTAAAGGTCCTCGTAGTAGTCCCAAAAGAATTCCTCTGGTAAATCCTTCCCCAAAAGATATATGTAAATCCTTCCCCAAAAGATATATCTATTAAATACTTCCCCAAAGAATTTATCTGTGTGACCTGGCCAGGAGTCTATTTACAGTCTATCTTCCCGAAAGACAGACACCATTTGTTTTCATTCTATCTTGCCTAAAGACAGTTTCCAATACTTTCAGAGTGTCTATAGCGGATTCAAAATAGAAGCAACAGAAAATTTTACGGAAAGTATCGGAATGTCCCCAGTCGTTAGTCAGGAGTGTTCTGTTACTTACTGAATTCCTGTATTTTCTATTCCACGGACGAGCTCCCAACTGAAAGTGTTATTTTTCCTTCTCAATGCACCTTGATTCCTTCCTTTGTCCCCGAAGACAGACGTCTGGAGAACTTGTCAGTGACAAATGCAGTATGATGTCAGTAACAGTTCTATTTATTGCTTGTCATACAGGCCTTATATACATTCATGCATACATACAAGAATAGCTGCAGCTGTCATTACAATAATGCTGACTAGTAGTAGTTCCTTATACAGACAGAAGGTCAATGTAAATATAGTCACCCTTTAATATGATGTCACCCAACCTTCATACAGATTATACAGCTAATTCCATTTAACCCTTCAAACGTCATGTCTTGGCGAAAGTGAAGAGACTGTTCCGTGTGATCCCAACTTAGTAGTGACGTCAGAAGGGGCTGCGAGGTTCAATTAGTCATAGCAACATTCTAGGCCCCGCAGCATTTTACTTATATTACGGAAATACAATGCGTCAGGCGGCAGTCAGTGGATTTATTTCTTCTTTCTCCACATCTATGGACGGTATAAACCGACCACCACAAATAACTTTTACTGATATGTGTGAGAGCGCTCTCAGAAAATCATTCTCTCTCAGGTGGGGGATTGTAAGATCTGGTGATATGAAATGTCTGGGCTGTAATGTACTGAGTGAAGTCTGTCAGATGTGTAGGATCATTGATGGAGCTGATGAGCAGGTTTCTAGGTAGCCTTCTTGGGGTCAGTCGTGGTGGAGACGTCTTCTGTGATGCTAATCAGGATGTCTAGAGAAGTGTTTACAGGAACTTACATTTCTAAGGCCTCCCCCATTCAGAAGGACTCCCCCATTCAGATCCGAATACTAGATTGGATCGCAACTGGTCAGGACGTCTCCAGTCCGTGTCATCTCATCACAATATGCAAGTGACGGAGAATGAAGTTGTCCTAGCAGGCAATGTGTGGGACAATGTGGCACCTTCATTCTCCTGGAGCATATTGGGAGGGAACGCAGAGATCAAAACCAGCCTCTGAAGCAGGAAATATTGTATGTGTATCTAATCCTATCCTGTGTGATACTGTCTGCTGAGCTGTGTATCTAATCCTATCCTGTGTGATACTGTCTGCTGAGCTGTGTATGTAATACTATCCTGTGCGATACTGTCTACTGAGCTGTGTATCTAATCCTATCCTGTGTGATACTGTCTGCTGAGCTGTGTATCTATTCCCGTCCTGTGTGATACAGTCTGCTGAGCTGTGTATCTAATCCTATCCTGTGTGATACTGTCTGCTGAGCTGTGTATCTAATCCTATCCTGTGTGATACTGTCTGCTGAGCTGTGTATCTAATCCTATCCTGTGTGATACTGTCTGCTGAGCTGTGTATCTAATCCTATCCTGTGTGATACTGTCTGCTGAGCTGTGTATCTAATACTATCCTGTGTGATACTGTCTGCTGAGCTGTGTATCTAATCCTATCCTGTGTGATACTGTCTGCTGAGCTGTGTATCTATTCCCGTCCTGTGTGATACAGTCTGCTGAGCTGTGTATCTAATCCTATCCTGTGTGATACTGTCTGCTGTGCTGTGTATCTAATCCTATCCTGTGTGATACTGTCTGCTGAGCTGTGTATCTAATCCTATCCTGTGTGATACTGTCTGCTGAGCTGTGTATCTAATCCTATTCTGTGTGATACTGTCTGCTGAGCTGTGTATCTAATCCTATCCTGTGTGATACTGTCTGCTGAGCTGTGTATCTAATCCTATCATGTGTAATACTGTCTGCTGAGCTGTGTATCTAATCCTATCCTGTGTGATACTGTCTGCTGAGCTGTGTATCTAATCCTATCCTGTGTGATACAGTCTGCTGAGCTGTGTATCTAATCCTATTCTGTGTGATACAGTCTGCTGAGCTGTGTATCTAATCCTATCCTGTGTGATACTGTCTGCTGAGCTGTGTATCTAATCCTATTCTGTGTGATACTGCCTGCTGAGCTGTGTATCTAATCCTCTCCTGTGTGATACTGTCTGCTGAGCTGTGTATCTAATGCTATTCTGTGTGATACTGTCTGCTGATCTGTGTATCTAATCCTATCCTGTGTGATACTGTCTGCTGAGCTGTGTATCTAATCCTATCCTGTGTGATACTGTCTGCTGAGCTGTGTATCTAATCCTCTCCTGTGTGATACTGTCTGCTGAGCTGTGTATCTAATGCTATTCTGTGTGATACTATCTGCTGATCTGTGTATCTAATCCTATCCTGTGTGATACTGCCTGCTGAGCTGTGTATCTAATCCTATCCTGTGTGATACTGTCTGCTGAGCTGTGTATCTAATCCTATCCTGTGTGATACTGTCTGCTGAGCTGTGTATCTAATTCTATCATGTGTGATACTGCCTGCTGAGCTGTGTATCTAATCCTATACTGTGTGATACAGTCTGCTGAGCTGTGTATCTAATCCTATCCTGTGTGATACTGTCTGCGGAGCTGTGTATCTAATCCTCTCCTATGTGATACTGTCTGCTGAGCTGTGTATCTAATCCTATCCTGTGTGATACTGTCTGCTGAGCTGTGTATCTAATCCTATCCTGTGTGATACTGTCTGCTGAGCTGTGTATCTAATCCTATCCTGTGTGATACTGCCTGCTGAGCTGTGTATCTAATCCTATCCTGTGTGATACTGTCTGCTGAGCTGTGTATCTAATCCTATCCTGTGTGATACAGTCTGCTGAGCTGTGTATCTAATCCTATTCTGTGTGATACAGTCTGCTGAGCTGTGTATCTAATCCTATCCTGTGTGATACTGTCTGCTGAGCTGTGTATCTAATCCTATTCTGTGTGATACTGCCTGCTGAGCTGTGTATCTAATCCTATTCTGTGTGATACTGCCTGCTGAGCTGTGTATCTAATCCTATTTTGTGTGATACTGTCTGCTGAGCTGTGTATCTAATTCTGTCATGTGTGATACTGTCTGCTGAGCTGTGTATCTAATCCTACCCTGTGTGATACTCCTTGCTGAGCTGTGTATCTAATTCTGTCATGTGTGATACTGTCTGCTGAGCTGTGTATCTAATCCTATCCTGTGTGATACTCCTTGCTGAGCTGTGTATCTAATCCTATGATGTGTGATACTGTCTGCTGAGCTGTGTATCTAATTCTATCCTGTGTGATACTGTCTGCTGATCTGTGTATCTAATCCTATCCTGTGTGATACTGTCTGCTGAGCTGTGTATCTAATCCTATCCTATGTGATACTGTCTGCTGAGCTGTGTATCTAATCCTATCCTGTGTGATACTGTCTGCTGAGCTGTGTATCTAATCCTATTCTGTGTGATACTGTCTGCTGAGCTGTGTATCTAATCCTATCCTGTGTGATACTGTCTGCTGAGCTGTGTATCTAATCCTATCATGTGTAATACTGTCTGCGGAGCTGTGTATCTAATTCTATCCTGTGTGATACTGTCTGCGGAGCTGTGTATCTAATTCTATCCTGTGTGATACTGTCTGCTGAGATGTGCATCTAATCCTATCCTGTGTGATACTGTCTGCTGAGCTGTGTATCTAATTCTATCATGTGTGATACTGCCTGCTGAGCTGTGTATCTAATCCTATCCTGTGTGATACTGTCTGCTGAACTGTGTATCTAATTCTATCATGTGTGATACTGCCTGCTGAGCTGTGTATCTAATTCTATCATGTGTGATACTGTCTGCTGAGCTGTGTATCTATAGTTATATAGTTATATATACTACAGGGGAGTATGTACTATATGTGTTCCGGCAAAAAGAGGGGGGGGGGGGCGTTATATATACTACAGGGGAGTATGTACTATATGTGTTTCGGCAGAACGGGGGGGCGTTGTATATACTATAGGGGAGTATGTACTATATGTGTTCCGGCAGAATGGGGGGGGGGGCATTATATATACTACAGGGGAGTATTATGTACAGTAATTGGGGCATCCTATATACTACAGGGGGCATTATATACTGCATATTACAAACCTTTGTCCGCATCTTCCACTAATTGCGGAGGTTTAGCTCAGGTGCCGTACGGCAGGAGCAGCCAGGAACACAGACACAGGAGAACTCTTCAGGTCAGAGGTTTGGTTTATTAAATGAAGAAAAGAATGCGTCCATCTTACAGCCGCTTTCTTCAGCAGTATGACAGGAGAAGTAAATGGTGACACCAAAGTCCTTACTTCAGAGTGTTCCCAATAACGAGGTTCTTCTCACCAGTCTGTGTGGTTGGGGTAGAGCAGAAGACCTCAGCTACACAGCCTTGTCTAAGCCTGGAGGAACAGAGAAAAGTCTCCTCTTTAGTCTTTGTTTTCTCCCCTCCCCCCAGGTAACACCTACACATCATCCAGGTCTTCTCCTCCTGGATTACCATATACACAGTGGATATAAAAAGTCTACACGCCCCTGTTAAAAGGTCAAGGTTTCTGTGATGTAAAAAAATGAGACAAAGATAAATCATTTCAGAACTTTTTCCACCTTTAATGTGACCTATAAACTGTACAACTCAATTGGAAAAACAAACTGAAATATTTTAGGTGGAGGGAAGAAAAAGAAAAAAAACTAAAATGATGTTGTTGCATAAGTGTGCACACCCTCTTATAACTGGGCATGTAGCTGTGTTAGAATGAAGCAATCACATTCAGAATCCTGTTAGATCGGAGTCAGCATACACCGGCCATCATGTAAAGGGCCACTGATTAACCCCAAATAAAGTGCAGCTGCTCTAGTTGGTCTTTCCTGAAATGATCTTAGTCACATCCCACAGCAGAAGCCATGGTCCACAGAGGGCTTCCAAAGCATCAGAGGGATCTCATTGTTAGAAGGTTTCAGTCAGGAGAAGGGGACAAAAGAATTTCCAAGGCATTAGATCTACCATGGAACACAGTGGAGGAAATATGGCACAGCAGTGACATTACCTAGAACTGGGCGTCCCTCCAAAATTGATGAAAAGACCAGAAGAAAACTGGTCTGGGAGGCGACCAAGAGGCCTACAGCAACATTAAAGGAGCTGCAGGAATATCTGGCAAGTCCTGGCTGTGTTGGTCCATGTGACAACAATCTCCCGTATTCTTCATATGTCTGGGCTATGGGGTAAGAGGGCAAGACGAAAGCCAGGCGACATTCTGCAAAAACACATCTGAAGTCTCTCAAAAGCATGTGGGAAAAGGTGTTATGGTCTGATGAAACCAAGGTTGAACTTTTTAGCCATAATTCCAAAAGATATGTTTGGCCCAAAAACAATACTGCCCTTCACCAAAAGAACCCCATCCCCACATGAAGCATGGTGGTGGCAGCATCATGCCAAGGGGCTGTTCTTCTTCAGCTGGAACTGGGGCCTTAGTTAAGCTAGAGGGAATTCTGAACAGTTCCAAATACCAGTCAATATTGGCCCAAAACCTTCAGGCTTCTGCTAGAAAGCTGAACAGGAAGAGGAACTTCATCTTTCAGCATGACAACGACCCAAAGCATCTATCCAAATCAACAAAGGAATGGCTTCACCAGAAGAAGATTACAGTTTTGAATGGCCCAGCCAGAGCCAGACCTGAATCCGATTGACAATCTGTGGGGTGATCTGAAGAGGGCTGTGCCCAGAGATGCCCTCGCAATCAGACAGATTTGGAGGGTTTTTGCAAAGAAGAGTGGGAAATCTTGCCAAGTCAAAATGTGCCTGCTGATAGACTCATACCCAAAAAGACTGAGTGCTGGAATAAAATCAAAAGGGGCTTCAACAAAGTATTAGTTTAAGGATGTGCACACTTATATATATATATTTTGGTTTCTTCCCTCTACCTAAAAGATTTCAGTTTGTTTTCAGTTGAGTTGTACAGTTTTATAGGTCCATTAAAGGTGGAAAATGTTTTTTTTACATCACAGAAACCTGAACAATTTAACAGGGGTGTGTAGACTTTTTATATCCACTGTATATATACTCTACCTACATAGAATGAATAAGAACTGAATAAACTTACCTTCCCAGATGGTTTATCTGTGGATAAAACAACCGCGACGCGCCAGAAAATCTGCCATAAATTCCTGAGGATCAGAGAAGCCGCTCTTACTGAAGTCCAGTTCTCGTAGGAGACGACGCCAGACAATTGCCTATTTTCTGAACGTTTTCCTTTGCTTTAATCACATCTTGGGCGATTACGGATGCCTTTGCGTTTTTCTTGCACGCTCTGCGGAGGTGCACCGACAGATTTGTCGTGAAATTCCCACACAGGTCTTGCAGACTAGGGGAGTGCGATTTCCCTTCTTGGCAGAGCCCATCTTTGATGATCAGTAGGAAAGTAAAATGCTTCCAAGAAATGAACTGGAAAGGTGAGTATCCGATCCCCTCAGAGTACAGCAGCGGAGTCTGACAGAAGTAGAGAAGTCCTCGCAGTCTTCAGGAGAGAAGGCGTGGAGCTGTAGCAGAAAGCTCCAGGAGCCGAACACAATGGATCTGATGCCGGTCTCTGGAGGCTACATATATACAGTAACACTGACCAATCAGAGAGCAGGATAAAACAATAGACTCCACTGACCAATCAGTGACGATACTGAAATAACATGTGATGTGTATTTAAATATTTAACCCCTAAGGGGGCAATGACATTAATCAATTATCTGACAGATTTTCATTGGTCAGAGTGGCGTTTACACACAGAGATCTTTTGTTTTACGCACAAACTATTGGTCTGATTGGAAAGATATGCTCAGATAATCTGTTGGTTAAATGCCCCCTAAGTATCTGCAGCCGGTCTGGACACCTTGGCGCGGCTTTTCTTCGCATCTCACATTCTAATCTAATTTCTGCCAACACAGCCACAAAAACATTATTTTGAGCTGAATTGGTTATGAAAGATTAAAGGTCGATTCACGCTGAGCAGAGATGATGTCCGCCAACCATGTTGGAGACGTAAAGAGAGCACTGTGCATCAGCCACTGTGGTCACAAGACGAGCCTTGGTGGTGGTGGTGTCACAGTGTGGGCAGGTGTGTCTGGTCAATATAGAAGTGCCCTACACTGTGTGACTGGTCCAGTGACAGCCCATACTACTGGAAGAACATCATTAATCCAGTCGTTGTGCCTTTGCATAAACAACACAGGCCTAATGTCATCTTCATCGAGGACCTCATCGAGGTTTCATCAATAGGGAACGGCTGCTTTAGACTGGGGAACCTCACATGGAGTGGTCTGCACTTTCTCCAGACCTGAATCCCATTGAAAACCTATGGGATCAGCTGTGTTGCCATGTAGAGGCACGTAACTCTGTACCTCAGAACCTCAATAACCTGAGGGCCACACCACAAGAAGAGTGGGATGCCATGCCTCAGCATTCAATAAGGCGACTTGTGATAATTGATGCTTGAGGCCACATGACAAGTTCCTGAGACGCTGACATTTTGTGGCGGTGTACCCAGCACTGGGGTCGGCTTTTGTTTCAATAAATAGTTTGAGATGAGGAAATCTCCACTGCTGCTTCTACTTAATCCCCGACCTTCATGATATAATATCACTGGAGCCAGAACTTTACATTTTCCATAACATTCACCCCCAAGCCAAATATCCCTTTTTTTGAGTAGTGTATGTCTAATTATCTATTTATTTATCTAAGATCTGGTGATATAGAATGTCTGGGCTGTAATGTAAATGTACTGAAGTCTATCAGATGTGTAGGATCATTGATGGAGCTGATGAGAAGGTTTCTAGGTAGCCTTCTTGGGTCAGTCGTGGTGGAGACGTCTTCTGTGATGCTAATCAGGATGTCTAGAGAAGTGTTTACAGGAACTTACATTTCTAAGGCCTCCCCCATTCAGAAGGACTCCCCCATTCAGATCCGAATACTAGATTGGATTCGCAACTGGTCAGGACGTCTCCAGTCCGTGTCATCTCATCACAATATGCAAGTGACGGAGAATGAAGTTGTCCTAGCAGGCAATGTGGTGGAGACGTCTTCTGTGATGCTAATCAGGATGTCTCGAGAAGGGTTTACAGGAGTCATGCCCACACAAGAAATTTATATAAAAATCTATAGCTTTATTACATCAAATAAAGACAAAGAATAATAAAAGATCCACAAACAGATCAGGAATAAGACTGTCAGCAAGGTAGCAATGACCTAAAATGCTTCGTGGAATCACAGGCCCCCAAGTCTCACTACCCCCGGAAAAGTGTGTAATTAGGGATGAGCGAATCACTTCGATGAAACATCTGAAGTCGATTCACATAACAATTCATTCAAAACTGCTGAGCTGTGTATCTAATCCTATCCTGTGTGATACTGTCTGCTGAGCTGTGTATCTAATCCTATCCTGTGTGATACTGTCTGCTCAGCTGTGTATCTAATTCTATCATGTATGATACTGCCTGCAGAGCTGTGTATCTAATCTATCATGTGTGATACTGTCTGCTGAGCTGTGTATCTATTCTATCATGTGTGATACTGCCTGCTGAGCTGTGTATCTAATTCTATCATGTGTGATACTGTCTGCGGAGCTGTGTATCTAATCGTATTCTGTGTGATACTGTCTGCGGAGCTGTGTATCTAATCGTATCCTGTGTGATACTCCCTGCTGAGCTGTGTATCTAATCCTATCCTGTGTGATACTGCCTGCTAAGCTGTGTATCTAATCCTATTCTGTGTGATAACAGTCTGCTGAGCTGTGTATCTAATCCCATCCTGTGTGATACTGTCTGCGGAGCTGTGTATCTAATCGTATCCTGTGTGATACAGTATGCTGAGCTATGTATCTACTCCTATCCTGTGTGATACTGTCTGCTGAGCTGTGTATCTAATCCTATCCTGTGTGATACTGTCTGCTGAGCTGTGTATCTAATCGTATCCTGTGTGATACTGCATGCTGAGATGTGTATCTAATCCTATCCTGTGTGATACTGCCTGCTGAGCTGTGTATCTAATCCTATCCTGTGTGATACTGTCTGCTGAGCTGTGTATGTAATTCTATCATGTGTGATACTGCCTGCTGAGCTGTGTATCTAATCCTATCCTGTGTGATACTGTCTGCTGAGCTATGTATCTAATTCTATCACATGTGATACTGTCTGCTGAGCTGTGCATCTACTCCTATCCTGTGTGATACTGTCTGCTGAGCTGTGTATCTAATTCTATCATGTGTGATACTGCCTGCTGAGCTGTGTATCTAATTCTATCATGTGTGATACTGCCTGCTGAGCTGTGTATCTAATTCTATCATGTGTGATACTGCCTGCTGAGCTGTGTATCTAATTCTATCATGTGTGATACTGTCTGCTGAGCTGGGTATCTAATCCTATCCTGTGTGATACTGTCTGCTGAGCTGTGTATCTAATCCTATCTGTGTGATACTGTCTGCTGAGCTGTGTATCTAATTCTATCATGTGTGATACTGCCTGCTGAGCTGTGTATCCATCCTATCCTGTGTGATACTGTCTGCTGAGCTGTGTATCTAATTCTATCATGTGTGATACTGCCTGCTGAGCTGTGTATCTAATTCTATCATGTGTGATACTGCCTGCTGAGCTGTGTATCTAATTCTATAGCGTGTGATACTGCCTGCTGAGCTGTGTATCTAATTCTATCATGTGTGATACTGTCTGCTGAGCTGTGTATCTAATCCTATCCTGTGTGATACTGCCTGCTGAGCTGTGTATCTAATCCTATCCTGTGTGATACTGTTCTGCTGAGCTGTGTATCTAATCCAATCCTGTGTGATACAGTCTGCTGAGCTGTGTATCTAATCCTATCCTGTGTGATACTGCCTGCTGAGCTGTGTATCTAATTCCTATCCTGTGTGATACTCGGTGACCTCCTGCCCAGCAGCTTGTGTGTCACTCAGACCACAGCTCAGAGGAAGGAGAAGAACGGCGCACAGGGGAGTATGTACTATATGTGTTCTGGCAGAATGGGGGGGGGGCGTTATATATACTACAGGGGAGTATGTACTATATGTGTTTCCGGGCAGATTGGGGGGGGGGCGTTATATATACTATAGGGGAGTATGTACTATATGTGTTCCGACAGAATGCGGGGGGGGGGCATTATATATACTACAGGGGAGTATTATGTACAGTAAGTGGGGCATCCTATATTCTACAGGGGGCATTATATACTGCATATTACAACCTTTGCCCGCATCTTCCACTAATTGCGAAGGTTTAGCTCAGTTGCCGTAACGGCAGGAGCAGCCAGGAATACAGACACAGGAGAACTCTTCAGGTCAGAGGTTTGGTTTATTAATGAAGAAGAGAATGCGTCCATCTTACAGCCGCTTTCTTCAGCAGTATGACAGGAGAAGTAAATGGTGACACCAAAGTCCTTACTTCAGAGTGTTCCCAATAACGAGGTTCTTCTCACCAGTCTGTGTGGTTGGGTTAGAGCAGAAGACTCAGCTACTCAGCTTGTCCAGCCTGGAGGGAACAGAGAAAGTCTCCTCTTTAGGCCTCCTGCACACGACCGTTGTGTGCACCCGTGGCCGTTGTGCCGTTTTCCGTTTTTTTTCGCGGACCATTGACTTTCAATGGGTCCGTGGAAAAAATTGGAAAATGCACCGTTTTGCAGCCGCATCCGTGATCCGTGTTTCCTGGCCGTGAAAAAAATATGACCTGTCCTATTTTTTTCACGGCCAACGGTTCACGGACCCATTCAAGTCAATGGGTCCGTGAAAGAACACGGATGCACACAAGATTGGCATCCGTGTCCGTGATCCGTGGCCGTAGGTTAGTTTTTATACAGACGGATCCGAAGATCCGTCTGCATAAAAGCTTTTTCAAAGCTGAGTTTTCACTTCGTGAAAACTCAGAACCGACAGTATATTCTAACACAGAAGCGTTCCCATGGTGATGGGGACGCTTCTAGTTAGAATACACTACAAACTGTGTACAAGACTGCCCCCTGCTGCCTGGCAGCACCCGATCTCTTACAGGGGGGCCGTGATCAGCACAATTAACCCCTTCAGGTGCGGCCACCAGCCAGAACTTTACATTTTCCATAACATTCACCCCAAAGCCAAATATCCCTTTTTTTGAGTAGTGTATGTCTCATTATCTATTTATTTATCTAAGATCTGGTGATATAGATTGTCTGGGCTGTAATGTAATGTACTGAAATCTGTCAGAGTTGTAGGATCATTGATGGAGCTGATGAGAAGGTTTCTAGGTAGCCTTCTTGGGGTCAGTCGTGGTGGAGACGTCTTATTGATGCTAATCAGGATGTCTAGAGAAGTGTTTACAGGAACTTACATTTCTAAGGCCTCCCCCATTCAGAAGGAGACTCCCCCATTCAGATCCGAATACTAGATTGGATCGCAACTGGTCAGGACGTCTCCAGTCCGTGTCATCTCATCACAATATGCAAGTGACGGAGAATGAAGTTGTCCTAGCAGGCAATGTGGTGGAGACGTCTTCTGTGATGCTACTCAGGATGTCTCGAGAAGGGTTTACAGGAGTCATGCCCACACAAGAAATTTATATAAAAATCTATAGCTTTATTACATCAAATAAAGACAAAGAATAATAAAAGATCCACAAACAGATCAGGAATAAGACTGTCAGCAAGGTAGCAATGACCTAAAATGCTTGTGGAATCACAGGCCCCAAGTCTCACTACCCCCGAAAGTGTGTAATTAGGGATGAGCGAATCCACTTCGGATGAAACAACTGAAGTCGATTCACATAACACTTCATTTCAACACTGCTGAGCTGTGTATCTAATCCTATCCTGTGTGATACTGTCTGCCGAGCTACGTCAAGGAGAGCACTGTGCATCAGCCACTGTGGGCACCAGACGAGCCTTTGGTGGTGGTGGTGTCACAGTGTGGGCAGGTGTGTCTGGTCAATACTGAAGTGCCCTACACTGTGTGACTGGTCCAGTGACAGCCCATACTACTGGAAGAATATCATTAATCCAGTCGTTGTGCCTTTGCATGAACATCACCAGGCCTAATGTCATCTTCATGGAGGACCCTCATCGAGGTTGCATCATTAGGGAACGGCTGCTTTAGACTGGGGAACCTCACATGGAGTGGTCTGTACTCTCTCAGACCTGAATCCCATTGAAAACCTATGGGATCAGCTGGGTTGCCATGTAGAGGCACGTAACTCTGTACCTCAGAACCTCAATACCTGAGGGCCACACCACAAGAAGAGTGGGATGCCATGCCTCAGCATTCAATAAGGCGACTTTGTGTAATTGATGCTTGAGGCCACATGACAAGTTCCTGAGACGCTGACATTTTGTGGCGGTGTACCCAGCACTGGGGTCGGCTTTTGTTTCAATAAATAGTTTGAGATGAGGAAATCTCCACTGCTGCTTCAACTTAATCCCCGACCTTCATGATATAATATTACTGGAGCCAGAACTTTACATTTTCCATAACATTAACCCCAAAGCCAAATATCCCTTTTTTTGAGTAGTGTATGTCTCATTATCTATTTATTTATCTAAGATCTGGTGATATAGATTGTCTGGGCTGTAATGTAATGTACTGAAGTCTGTCAGATGTGTAGGATCATTGATAAAGCTGATGAGAAGGTTTCTAGGTAGCCTTCTTGGGGTCAGTCGTGGTGGAGACGTCTTCTGTGATGCTAATCAGGATGTCTAGAGAGTGTTTACAGGGAACTTACATTTCTAAGGCCTCCCCCATTCAGAAGGACTCCCCCATTCAGATCCGAATACTAGATTGGATCGCAACTGGTCAGGAAGTCTCCAGTCCGTGTCATCTCATCACAATATGCAAGTGACGGAGAATGAAGTTGTCCTAGCAGGCAATGTGGTGGAGACGTCTTCTGTGATGCTAATCAGGATGTCTCGAGAAGGGTTTACAGGAGTCATGCTCACACAAGAAATTTATATAAAAATCTATAGCTTTATTACATCAAATAAACACCAAAGAATAATAAAAGATCCACAAACAGATCAGGAATAAGACTGTCAGCAAGGTAGCAATGACCTAAAATGCTTTGTGGAATCACAGGCCCCCAAGTCTCACTTCCCCCCGAAAAGTGTGTAATTAGGGATGAGCGAATCACTTCGGATGAAACATCTGAAGTCGATTCACATAACACTTCATTTAAACACTGCTGAGCTGTGTATCTAATCCTATCCTGTGTGATACTGTCTGCCGAGCTACGTCAAGGAGAGCACTGTGCATCAGCCACTGTGGGCACCAGACGAGCCTTTGGTGGTGGTGGTGTCACAGTGTAGGCAGGTGTGTCTGGTCAATACAGAAGTGCCCTACGCTGTGTGACTGGTCCAGTGACAGCCCATACTACTGGAAGAACATCATTATCCAGTCGTTGTGCCTTTGCATAAACAACACAGGCCTAATGTCATCTTCATGGAGGACCTCATCGAGGTTGCATCATTAGGGAACGGCTGCTTTAGACTGGGGAACCTCACATGGAGTGGTCTGCACTTTCTCCGACCTGAATCCATTGAAAACCTATGGGATCAGCTGAGTTGCCATGTAGAGGCACGTAACTCTGTACCTCAGAACCTCAATAACCTGAGGGCCACACCACAAGAAGAGTGGGATGCCATGCCTCAGCATTCAATAAGGCGACTTGTGATAATTGATGCTTGAGGCCACATGACAAGTTCCTGAGACGCTGACATTTTGTGGCGGTGTACCCAGCACTGGGGTCGGCTTTTGTTTCAATAAATAGTTTTAGATGAGGAAATCTCCACTGCTGCTTCTACTTAATCCCCGACCTTCATGATATAATATCACCTGTAGCCAGAACTTTACGTTTCCATAACTTTCAGCCCCAAGCCAAATATCCCTTTTTTTGAATAGTGTATGTCTCATTATCTATTTATTTATCTAAGATCTGGTGATATAGAATGTCTGGGCTGTAATGTAATGTACTGAAGTCTGTCAGATGTGTAGGATCATTGATGGAGCTGATAGAGAAGGTTTCTAGGTAGCCTTCTTGGGGTCAGTCGTGGTGGAGACGTCTTCTGTGATGCTAATCAGGATGTCTAGAGAAGTGTTTACAGGAACTTACATTTCTAAGGCCTCCCACATATCAGAAGGACTCCCCCATTCAGATCCGAATACTAGATTGGATCGCAACTGGTCAGGACGTCTCCAGTCCGTGTCATCTCATCACAATATGCAAGTGACGGAGAATGAAGTTATCCTAGCAGGCAATGTGGTGGAAACGTCTTTCTGTGGATGCTAATCAGGATGTCTCGAGAAGGGTTTACAGGAGTCATGCCCACCACAAGAATTTATATAAAAATCTATAGCTTTATTACATCAAATAAAGACAAAGAATAATAAAAGATCACAAACAGATCAGGAATAAGACTGTCAGCAAGGTAGCAATGACCTAAAATGCTTTGTGGAATCACAGGCCCCAAGTCTCACTACCCCCGAAAAGTGTGTAATTAGGGATGAGCGAATCCACTTCGGATGAAACAAACTGAAGTCGATTCACATTACACTTCATTTCAACACTGCTGAGCTGTGTATCTAATCCTATCCTGTGTGATACTGTCTGCCGAGCTACGTCAAGGAGAGCACTGTGCATCAGCCACTGTGGGGCACCAGACGAGCTTTGGTGGTGGTGGTGTCACAGTGTGGGCAGGTGTGTCTGGTCAATAACAGAAGTGCACCTACACTGTGTGACTGGTCCAGTGACAGCCCATACTACTGGAAGAAAACATCATTAATCCAGTCGTTGTGCCTTTGCATAAACAACACAGGCCTAATGTCATCTTCATTGGAGGACCTCATCGAGGTTGCATCATTAGGGAACGGCTGCTTTAGACTGGGGAACCTCACATGGAGTGGTCTGCACTTTCTCCAGACCTGAATCCCATTGAAAACCTATGGGATCAGCTGAGTTGCCATGTAGAGGCACGTAACTCTGTACCTCAGAACCTCAATAACCTGAGGGCCACACCACAAGAAGAGTGGGATGCCATGCCTCAGCATTCAATAAGGCGACTTGTGATAATTGATGCTTGAGGCCACATGACAAGTTCCTGAGACGCTGACATTTTGTGGCGGTGTACCCAGCACTGGGGTCGGCTTTTGTTTCAATAAATAGTTTTAGATGAGGAAATCTCCACTGCTGCTTCTACTTAATCCCCGACCTTCATGATATAATATCACTGGAGCCAGAACTTTACGTTTTCCATAACTTTCACCCCCAAGCCAAATATCCCTTTTTTTGAGTAGTGTGTGTCTCATTATCTATTTATCTAAGATCTGGTGATATAGAATGTCTGGCTGTAATGTAATGTACTGAAGTCTGTCAGATGTGTAGGATCATTGATGGAGCTGATGAGAAGGTTTCTAGGTAGCCTTCTTGGTGTCAGTCGTGGTGGAGACGTCTTCTGTGATGCTAATCAGGATGTCTAGAGAAGTGTTTACAGGAACTTACATTTCTAAGGCCTCCCCCATTCAGAAGGACTCCCCCATTCAGATCGAATACTAGATTGGATCGCAACTGGTCAGGACGTCTCCAGTCCGTGTCATCTCATCACAATATGCAAGTGACGGAGAATGAAGTTGTCCTAGCAGGCAATGTGGTGGAGACGTCTTCTGTGATGCTAATCAGGGTGTCTCGAGAAGGGTTTACAGGAGTCATGCCCACACAAGAAATTTTATATAAAAATCTATAGCTTTATTACATCAAATAAAGACAAAGAATAATAAAAGATCCACAAACAGATCAGGAATAAGACTGTCAGCAAGGTAGCAATGACTAAAATGCTTCGTGGAATCACAGGCCCCCAAGTCTCACTACCCCCGAAAAGTGTGTAATTAGGGATGAGCGAATCCACTTCGGATGAAACATCTGAAGTCGATTCACATAACAATTCATTTCAAAACTGCTGAGCTGTGTATCTAATCCTATCCTGTGTGATACTGTCTGCTGAGCTGTGTATCTAATCCTATCCTGTGTGATACTGTCTGCTCAGCATGTGTATCTAATTCTATCATGTATGATACTGCCTGCAGAGCTGTGTATCTAATTCTATCATGTGTGATACTGTCTGCTGAGCTGTGTATCTAATTCATCATGTGTGATACTGCCTGCCTGAGCTGTGTATCTAATTCTATCATGTGTGATACTGTCTGCGGAGCTGTGTATCTAATTGTATTCTGTGTGATACTGTCTGCGGAGCTGTGTATCTAATCGTATCCTGTGTGATACTCCCTGCTGAGCTGTGTATCTAATCCTATCCTGTGTGATACTGCCTGCTGAGCTGTGTATCCTAATCCTATTCTGTGTGATACAGTCTGCTGAGCTGTGTATCTAATCCCATCCTGTGTGATACTGGTCTGCGGAGCTGTGTATCTAATCGTATCCTGTGTGATACAGTATGCTGAGCTATGTAATCTAATCCTATCCTGTGTGATACTGTCTGCTGAGCTGGTATCTAATCCTATCCTGTGTGATACTGTCTGCTGAGCTGTGTATCTAATCGTATCCTGTGTGGATACTGCATGCTGAGATGTGTATTCTAATCTATCCTGTGTGATACTGCCTGCTGAGCTGTGTATCTAATCCTATCCTGTGTGATTCTGTCTGCTGAGCTGTGTATGTAATTCTATCATGTGTGATACTGCCTGCTGAGCTGTGTATCTAATCCTATCCTGTGTGATACTGTCTGCTGAGCTATGTATCTAATTCTATCACATGTGATACTGTCTGCTGAGCTGTGCATCTACTCCTATCCTGTGTGATACTGTCTGCTGAGCTGTGTATCTAATTCTATCATGTGTGATACTGCCTACTGAGCTGTGTAATCTAATTCTATCATGTGTGATACTGCCTGCTGAGCTGTGTATCTAATTCTATCATGTGTGATACTGCCTCTGAGCTGTGTATCTAATTCTATCATGTGTGATACTGTCTGCTGAGCTGTGTATCTAATCCTATCCTGTGTGATACTGTCTGCTGAGCTGTGTATCTAATCCTATCCTGTGTGATACTGTCTGCTGAGCTGTGTATCTAATTCTATCATGTGTGATACTGTCTGCTGAGCTGTGTATCTCATCCTATCCTGTGTGATACTGTCTGCTGAGCTGTGTATCTAATTCTATCATGTGTGATACTGCCTGCTGAGCTGTGTATCTAATTCTATCATGTGTGATACTGCCTGCTGAGCTGTGTATCTAATTCTATCATGTGTGATACTGCTTGCTGAGCTGTGTATCTAATTCTATCATGTGTGATACTGTCTGCTGAGCTGTGTATCTAATCCTATCCAGTGTGATACTGCCTGCTGAGCTGTGTATCTAATTCTATCATGTGTGATACTGTCTGCTGAGCTGTGTATCTAATCCTATCTGTGTGATACAGTCTGCTGAGCTGTGTATCTAATCCTATCCTGTGTGATACTGCCTGCTGAGCTGTGATATCTAATACTATCCTGTGTGATACTCGGTGACCTCCTGCCCAGCAGCTTGTGTGTCACTCAGACACAGCTCAGAGGAAGGAGAAGAACGGCGCACAGGGGAGTATGTACTATAGTGTTCCGGCAGAATGGGGGGGGGGGGGCGTTATATATACTACAGGGGAGTATGTACTATATGTGTTCCGGCAGAATGGGGGGGGGGGGGCGTTATATATACTATAGGGGAGTATGTTACTATATGTGTTCCGACAGAATGCGGGGGGGGGGCCTTATATATACACAGGGGAGTATTATGTACAGTAAGCGGGGCATCCTATATTCTACAGGGGGGCACCTGAAGGGGTAAATTGTGCTCGATCCACGGCCCCCTGTAAGAGATCAGGGCTGCCAGGCAGCAGGGGGCAGACCCCCCCCCCCCCAGTTGAATATCATTGGTGGCCAGTGCGGCCCCCCCCCCCTCTATTGTAATAATAGGTTGGTGGCACAGTGTGCGCCCCCCCTCCTCCCTCCCACTATTGTAATAATTCGTTGGTGGCACGGTGTGCGCTCCCATCGGCCCCCCCTCCCTCTATAGCATTAACAACATTGGTGGCCAGTGTGCGGCCTCCCATCTCCTCCCCCTCCCCCCATCATTGGTGGCAGCGGAGAGTTCCGATCGGAGTCCCAGTTTAATCGTGGGGCTCCGATCGGTAACCATGGCAACAGGACGCTACTACAGTCTGGTTGCCATGGTTACTTACTTAGCAATAGTACAATAGTAAGAGATTCATAACTTACCGGCTGCTGCGATGTCGTGTCCGGCCGGGAGCTCCAACTACAGGTAAGTGTCATTGCTAATGAACACTGTCACGTACCAGTAGGAGAGCTCCCGCGCCGACACGAACCATCGCGGCTCGCAGGTAAGTATGAATCTTTTACTATTGTACTCTTGCTAGTAACCCGCTGCCACGCCAAGGTTCGGGGGGGGGGGGATATGAGGCCGCACACTGGCCACCAATGTTGTTAATGCTATAGAGGGAGGGGGGGGCCAATGGGGGGCGCACACTGTGCCACCAACGATTTATTACAATAGAGGGAGGAAGGGGGGGGGGGCGCACACTGTGCCCACCAACTAATTATTACAATAGAGGGAGGAAGGGGCGGGGGGGGCACACTGTGCCACCAACGAATTATTACAATAGAAGGGAGGAAGGGGGCCGCACTGGCCACCAATGATATTCAAAACTGGGGAGGGGGGGGGGTCTGCCCCCTGCTGCCTGGCAGCCCTGATCTCTTACAGGGGGATATGATAGTACAATTAACCCCTTCAGGTGCGGCACCTGAGGGGTTAATTGTGCTGATCACGGCCCCCCTGTAAGAGATCGGATGCTGCTAGGCAGCAGGGGGCAGTCATGTACACAGTTTGTAGTATATTCTAACTAGAAGCGTCCCCATCACCATGGGAACGCCTCTGTGTTAGAATATACTGTCGGAATTGAGGTTTCACGATCTAACTCATATCCGACAGTATATTCTAAATAGAGGCGTTCCCATGGTGATGGGGACGCTTCAAGTTAAAATATACCATCGGATTGGAGAAAACTCCGATCCGATGGTATAAAAGGGACTCCGACTTTACATTGAAAGTCAATGGAGACGGATCCGTTTGAAATGGCACCATATTGTGTCAACTCAAACGATCCGTCCCATTGACTTGCATTGTAATTCAGGACGGATCCGTTTGGCTCCGCACGGCCAGGCGGACACCAAAACGACTTTTTTTTCCATGTCCGTGGATCCTCCAAAAATCAAGGAAGACCCACGGACGAAAAAACGGTCACGGATCACGGAAAAACGGGACTCGTTTTTGCGGACCGCAAAAAAATACGTTCGTGTGCAGGAGGCCTTAGTCTTTGTTTCTCCCCCTCCCCCCAGTAACACCTACACATCATCCAGGTCTTCTCCTCCTGGATTACCATATACACAGTGGATATAAAAAGTCTACACGCCCCTGTTAAAATGTCAGGTTTCTGTGATGTAAAAAAATGAGACAAAGATAAATCATTTCAGAACTTTTTCCACCTTTAATGTGACCTATAAACTGTACAACTCAATTGGAAAACAAACTGAAATATTTTAGGTGGAGGGAAGAAAAAGAAAAAAACTAAAATGATGTTGTTGCATAAGTGTGCACACCCTCTTATAACTGGGCATGTAGCTGTGTTTAGAATGAAGCAATCACATCAGAATCCTGTTAGATCGGAGTCAGCATACACGGCCATCATGTAAAGGGCCTCTGATTAACCCCAAATAAAGTGCAAGCTGCTCTAGTTGGTCTTTCCTGAAAATGTTCTTCGTCACATCCCACAGCAGAAGCCATGGTCCACAGAGAGCTTCCAAAGCATCAGAGGGATCTCATTGTTAGAAGGTATCAGTTCAGGAGAAGGGGACAAAAGAATTTCCAAGGCATTAGATCTACCATGGAACACAGTGGAGACCGTCACCATCAAGTGGAGGAAATATGGCACAGCAGTGACATTACCTAGAACTGGGCGTCCCTCCAAAATTGATGAAAAGACCAGAAGAAAACTGGTCTGGGAGGCGACCAAGAGGCCTACAGCAACATTAAAGGAGCTGCAGGAATATCTGGCAAGTCCTGGCTGTGTGGTCCATGTGACAACAAACTCCCGTATTCTTCATATGTCTGGGCTATGGGGTAGAGGGGGCAAGACGAAAGCCTTTTCTTTCCAAGGAAAAACATCCAAGCCAGGCGCATTCTGCAAAAACACCATCTGAAGTCTCTCAAAGCATGTGCGGAAAAGGTGTTATGGTCTGATGAAACCAAGGTTGAACTTTTTAGCCATAATTCCAAAAGATATGTTTGGCCCAAAAACAATACTGCCCTTCACCAAAAGAAACCCCATCCCCACAGTGAAGCATGGTGGTGGCAGCATCATGCCAAGGGGCTGTTCTTCTTCAGCTGGAACTGGGGCCTTAGTTAAGCTAGAGGGAATTCTGAACAGTTCGAAATCCAGTCAATATTGGACCAAAACCTTCAGGCTTCTGCTAGAAAGCTGAACAGGAAGAGGAACTTCATCTTTCAGCATGACAACGACCCAAAGCATCTATCCAAATCAACAAAGGAATGGCTTCACCAGAAGAAGATTACCGGTTTTGGAATGGCCCAGCCAGAGCCCAGACCTGAATCCGATTGACAATCTGTGGGTGATCTGAAGAGGGCTGTGCTGCCAGGAGATGCCCTCGCAATCAGACAGATTTGGAGGGTTTTTGCAAAGACGAGTGGGAAATCTTGCCAAGTCAAAATGTGCCATGCTGATAGACTCATACCAAAAGACTGAGTGCTGGAATAAAATCAAAGGGGCTTCAACAAAGTATTAGTTTAAGGATGTGCACACTTATATATATATATTTTGTTTTCTTCCCTCTACCTAAAGATTTCAGTTTGTTTTTCAGTTGAGTTGTACAGTTTATAGGTCACATTAAAGGTGGAAATGATTTTTTTTACATCACAGAAACCTGACAATTTAACAGGGGTGTGTAGACTTTTTTTATCCACTGTATATATACTCTACCTACATAGAAATGAATAAGAACTGAATAAAACTTACCTTCCAGATGGTTTATCTGTGGATAAAACAACCCGCGACGCGCCAGAAATCTGCCATAAATTCCTGAGGATCAGAGAAGCCGCTCTTACTGAAGTCCAGTTCTTCGTAGGAGACGACGCTCAGACAATTGCCTATTTTCTGAACGTTTTCCTTTGCTTTAATCACATCTTGGGCGATTTCGGATGCCTTTGCGTTTTTCTTGCACGCTCTGCGGAGGTGCACCGACAGATTGTCGTGAAATTCCCCACAGGTCTTGCAGACTAGTGCGATTTCCCTTCTTGGCAGAGCCCATCTTTGATGATCAGTAGGAAGTAAAATGCTTCCAAGAAATGAACTGGAAAGGTGAGTATCCGATCCCCTCAGTGTACAGCAGGCGGAAGTCTGACAGAAGTAGAGAAGTCCTCGCAGTCTTCAGGAGAGAAGCTGTGGAGCTGTAGCAGAAGCTCCAGGAGCCGAACACAAGTGATCTGAATGCCCGGTCTCTGGAGGCTACATATATACAGTCACACTGACCAATCAGACAGCAGGATGAACAATAGACTCCACTGACCATCAGAGAGCAGGATAAAACAATAGACTCCACTGACCAATCAGTGACGATACTGAAATAACATGTGATGTGTATTTAAATATTTAACCCCTAAGGGGGCAATGACATTAACCAATTATCTGACAGATTTTCATTGGTCAGATGGCCATTTACACACAGAGATCTTTTGTTCTACGCACAAACTATTGGTCTGATTGGAAAGATATTGCTCAGATAATCTGTTGGTATAAATGCCCTCTAAGTATCTGCAGCGGTCTGGACACCTTGGCGCGGCTTTTCTTCGCATCTCACATTCTACTCTAATTTCTGCCAACACAGACACAAAAACATTATTTTGAGCTGAATTGGTTATAAAAGATTAAAGGTTGATTCACGCTGAGCAGAGATGATGTCTCATGTTGGAGGAAGTAAAAGAGAGCACTGTGCATCAGCCACTGTGGTCACCAGACGAGCCTTTGGTGGTGGTGGTTGTCACAGTGTGGGCAGGGTGTGTCTGGTCAATAAGAAGTGCCCTACACTGTGTGACTGGTCCAGTGACAGCCCATACTACTGGAAAGAACATCATTAATCCAGTCGTTGTGCCTTTGCATAAAACAACACAGGCCTAATGTCATCTTCAATGGAGGACCTCATCGAGGTTGCATCATTAGGGAACGGCTGCTTTAGACTGGGGAACCTCACATGGAGTGGTCTGCACTTTCTCCAGACCCTAATCCCATGAAAAACCCTATGGGATCAGCCTGAGTTGCCATGTAGAGGCACGTAACTCTGTACCTCAGAACCTCAATAACCTGAGGGCCACAGAAGGAAGAGGACTGAAGTCCTCGAAACGCGTTTTAGCGTTATATCCCTGTCAAAATCAAGTTTCTGGAGACGATGGATGAAAGTTGAAGTATTTTTTACAAAGTGGAGCGCTCATTTC
Source organism: Bufo bufo (assembly GCF_905171765.1). NCBI lineage: Eukaryota > Metazoa > Chordata > Amphibia > Anura > Bufonidae > Bufo > Bufo bufo. The sequence continues at coordinate 8,660,337 of NC_053390.1, forward strand.
TTCATCCGACCTACAGCTCTCACAGGAGTATCGGACTAAGACTATTATACTCAAACTCCCAAGGTCCCGCGATATCTCTGGGGTACCACGTGATAGACGCCAGAGAGCGGAGACGCCCGAGAGCGAGCAGTGGACAACGCGGCGAAATCAGACGGCCAGAGTGGCGTGTATGTTGGTAAGATATTATTTCTATTAGTAATTTACCATATATCCAACTACTGAAGGCTGCAATATCCAGCAATACAAGAATTATTGATGATAAATCTAGAGAGGGAGTTGATATCCCCCAACAACTAAAAACAACTTGCGGACTTGGCTATATTTCCTCAATTAAAGAGACAGTACACCGGATTGGACACTTATTGCCAATTGGCAAAGAAACACTATACTGTCCCAAGCAACTTCATTTTGGTGCGGTTCATGATACTATTAGTCCAGTGCCATTGAATTTTTATTATTTATTTTTTAGGGGTTCTTTTAATATAGGTATTTTAATGTTAAAGTATATATATTTCTGCTAATGTATATGATTGAAACTAGCGGGTAATTATTAATAAACTGTTGTTTGATGTGCAACCACGTAGCGAGTGCCAGCGTCTTTTCTAGTTTATGCTATCTCTTGTACTGACTGAGTGAGCAGTCCTTCGGCTAGAGCACCCCTACCATACTGAGGAGGGTGGTGAGCTATCACATATTTTCTAAATGACCTAAAATGCTTTGTGAATCACAGGCCCCCAAGTCTCACTACCCCGAAAAGTGTGTAATTAGGGATGAGCGAATCCACTTCGGATGAAACAACTGAAGTCGATTCCACATAACACTCTCATTTCAACACTGCTGAGCTGTGTATCTAATCCTATCCTGTGTGATACTGTCTGCCGAGCTACGTCAAGGAGAGCACTGTGCATCAGCCACTGTGGGCACCAGACGAGCCTTTGGTGGTGGTGGTGTCACCAGTGTGGGCAGGTGTGGTCTGGTCAATACAGAAGTGCCCTACACTGTGTGACTGGTCCAGTGACAGCCCATACTACTGGAAGAATATCATTAATCCAGCGTTGTGCCTTTGCATGAACAACACAGGCCTAATGTCATCTTCATGGAGGACCTCTCGAGGTTGCATCATTAGGGAACGGCTGCTTTAGACTGGGGAACCTCACATGGAGTGGTCTGTACTCTCTCCAGACCTGAATCCATTGAAAAACCTATGGGATCAGCTGGGTTGCCATGTAGAGGCACGTAACTCTGTACCTCAGAACCTCAATAACCTGAGGGCCACACCACAAGAAGAGTGGGATGCCATGCCTCAGCATTCAATAAGGCGACTTGTGATAATTGATGCTTGAGGCCACATGACAAGTTCCTGAGACGCTGACATTTTGTGGCGGATGTACCAGCACTGGGGTCGGCTTTTGTTTCAATAAATAGTTTTAGATGAGGAAATCTCCACTGCTGCTTCTACTTAATCCCTGACCTTCATAATATAATATCACTGTAGCCAGAACTTTACGTTTTCCATAACATTCACCCCAAAGCCAAAATCCCCTTTTTTTGAGTAGTGTATGTCTCATTATCTATTTATTTATCTAAGATCTGGTTGATATAGAATGTCTGGGCTGTAATGTAATGTACTGAAGTCTGTCAGATGTGTAGGATCATTGATGGAGCTGATGAGAAGGTTTCTAGGTAGCCTTCTTGGGGTCAGTCGTGGTGGAGGACGTCTTCTGTGATGCTAATCAGGATGTCTAGAGAAGTGTTTACAGGAACTTACATTTCTAAGGCCTCCCCCATTCAGAAGGACTCCCCCATTCAGATCCGAATACTAGATAGGATCGCAACTGTCAGGACGTCTCCAGTCCGTGTCATCTCATCACAATATGCAAGTGACGGAGAATGAAGTTATCCTAGCAGGCAATGTGATGGAGACGTCTTCTTGATGCTAATCAGGAATGTCTCGAGAAGGGTTTACAGGGAGTCATGCCCACACAAGAAATTTATATAAAATCTATAGCTTTATTACATCATAAAGACAAAGAAATAAAACAGATCCACAAAACAGATCAGGAATAAGACTGTCAGCAAGGTAGCAATGACTAAAATGCTTTTGTGGAATCCACAGGCCCCCCAAGTCTCACTACCCCCGAAAGTGTGTAATTAGGGATGAGCGATCCACTTCGGATGAAACAACTGAAAGTCGATTCACATAACACTTCATTTCAACACTGCTGAGCTGTGTAATCTAATCCTATCCTGTGTGATACTGTCTGCCGAGAGCTACGTCAAGGAGAGCACTGTGCATCAGCCACTGTGGGCACCAGACGAGCCTTTGGGTGGTGGTGGTGGTGGTGTCACAGTGTGGGCAGGTGTGTCTGGTCAATACAGAAGTGCCCTACACTGTGTGACTGGTCCAGTGACAGCCCATACTACTGGAAGAACATCATTAATCCAGTCGTGTGCCTTTTCATAAACAACACAGGCCTAATGTCATCTTCATGGCGGACCTCATCGAGGTTGCATCATTAGGGAATCAAACACAGATCAGGAATAAGACTGTCAGCAAGGTAGCAATGACCTAAAATGCTTTGTGGAATCACAGGCCCCCAAGTCTCACTACCCCCGAAAAGTGTGTAATTAGGGATGAGCGAATCCACTTCGGATGAAACATCTGAAGTCGATTCACATAACACTTCATTTGTAACACTGCTGAGCTGTGTATCTAATCCTATCCTGTGTGATACTGTCTGCCGAGCTACGTCAGGAGAGCACTGTGCATCAGCCACTGTGGGCACCAGACGAGCCTTTGGTGGTGGTGGTGTCACAGTGTAGCAGGTGTGTCTGGTCAATACAGAAGTGCCCTACGCTGTGTGACTGGTCCAGTGACAGCCCATACTACTGGAAGAACATCATTAATCCAGTCGTTGTGCCTTTGCATAAACAACACAGCCTAATGTCATCTTCATGGAGGACCTCATCGAGGTTTGCATCATTAGGGAACGGCTGCTTTAGACTGGGGAACCTCACATGGAGTGGTCTGCACTTTCTCCAGACCTGAATCCCATTGAAACCTATAGGATCAGCTGAGTTGCCATGTAGAGGCACGTAAACTCTGTACCTCAGAACCTCAATAACCTGAGGGCCACACCACAAGAAGAGTGGGATGCCATGCCTCAGCATTCAATAAGGGACTTGTGATAATTGATGCTTGAGGCCACATGACAAGTTCCTGAGACGCTGACATTTTTGTGGCGGTGTACCCAGCACTGGGGTCGGCTTTTGTTTCAATAAATGTTTTAGATGGAGGAAATCTCACTGCTGCTTCTACTTAATCCCCGACCTTCATGATATAATATCACTGTAGCCAGAACTTTAGGTTTTCCATAACTTTCAGCCCCAAGCCAAATATCCCTTTTTTGAATAGTGTATGTCTCATTATCTATTTATTTATCATCTAAGATCTGGTGATATAGAATGTCTGGGCTGTAATGTAATGTACTGAAGTCTGTCAGATGTGTAGGATCATTGATGGAGCTGATGAGAAGGTTTCTAGGTAGCCTCTTGGGGTCAGTCCGTGGTGGAGACGTCTTCTGTGATGCTAATCAGATGTCTAGAGAAGTGTTTACAGGAACTTACATTTCTAAGGCCTCCCCCATTCAGAAGGACTCCCCCATTCAGATCCGAATACTAGATTGGATCGCAACTGGTCAGGACGTCTCCAGTCCGTGTCATCTCAATCACAATATGCAAGTGACGGAGAATGAAGTTATCCTAGCAGGCAATGTGGTGGAAACGTCTTCTGTGATGCTAATCAGGATGTCTCGAGAAGGGTTTACAGGAGTCATGCCCACACAAGAAATTTATATAAAAATCTATAGCTTTATTACATCAAATAAAGACAAAGAATAATAAAAAGATCCACAAACAGATCAGGAATAAGACTGTCAGCAAGGTAGCAATGACCTAAAATGCTTTGTGGAATCACAGGCCCCCAGTCTCACTACCCCCGAAAAGTGTGTAATTAGGGATGAGCGAATCCACTTCGGATGAAACAACTGAAGTCGATTCACATAACACTTCATTTCAACACTGCTGAGCTGTGTATCTAATCCTATCCTGTGTGAAACTGTCTGCCGAGCTACGTCAAGGAGAGCACTGTGCATCAGCCACTGTGGGCACCAGACGAGCCTTTGGTGGTGGTGGTGGTGGTGTCACAGTGTGGGCAGGTGTGTCCTGGTCAATACAGAAGTGCCCTACACTGTGTGACTGGTCCAGTGACAGCCCATACTACTGGAAGAACATCATTAATCCAGTCGTTGTGCCCTTTTCATAAACACACAGGCCTAATGTCATCTTCATGGAGGACCTCATCGAGGTGCATCATTAGGGAACGGCTGCTTTAGACTGGGAACCTCACATGGAGTGGTCTGCACTTTCTCCAGACCCTGAATCCCATTGAAAACCTATAGGATCAGCTGAGTTGCCATGTAGAGGCACGTAACTCTGTACCTCAGAACCTCAATAACCTGAGGGCCACACCACAAGAAGAGTGGGATGCCATGCCTCAGCATTCAATAAGGCGACTTGTGATAATTGATGCTTGAGGCCACATGACAAGTTCCTGAGACGCTGACATTTGTGGCGGTGTACCCAGCACTGGGGTCGGCTTTTGTTTCAATAAATAGTTTGAGATGAGGAAATCTCCACTGCTGCTTCTACTTAATCCCCGACCTTCATGATATAATATCACTGGAGCCAGAACTTTACGTTTTCCATAAACTTTCACCCCCCCAAGCAAATATCATTTTTTTTGAGTAGTGTGTGTCTCATTATCTATTTATCTAAGATCTGGTGATATTAAATGTCTGGGCTGTAATGTAATGTACTGAGTGAAGTCTGTCAGATGTGTAGGATCATTGATGGAGCTGATGAGAAGGTTTCTAGGTAGCCTTCTTGGGGTCAGTCGTGGTGGAGACGTCTTCTGTGATGCTAATCAGGATGTCTAGAGAAGTGTTTACAGGAACTTACATTTCTAAGGCCTCCCCCATTCAGAAGGACTCCACCCATTCAGATCCGAATACTAGATTGGATCGCAAACTGGTCAGGACGTCTCCAGTCCGTGTCATCTCATCACAATATGCAAGTGATGGAGAATGAAGTTGTCCTAGCAGGCAATGTGGTGGAGACGTCTTCTGTGATGCTAATCAGGATGTCTCGAGAAGGGTTTACAGGAGTCATGCCCACACAAGAAATTTATATAAAATCTATAGCTTTATTACATCAAATAAAGACAAAGAATAATAAAAGATCCACAAACAGATCAAGAATAAGACTGTCAGCAAGGTAGCAATGACCTAAAATGCTTCGTGGAATCACAGGCCCCCCAAGTCTCACTACCCCCGAAAAGTGTGTAATTAGAGGATGAGCGAATCCACTTCGGATGAAACATCTGAAGTCGATTCACATAACAATTCATTTCAACACTGCTGAGCTGTGTATCTAATCCTATCCTGTGTGATACTGCCTGCTGAGCTGTGTATCTAATCCTATCCTGTGTGATACTGTCTGCTGAGCTGTGTATCTAATCCTATCCTGTGTGATACTGTCTGCTGAGCTGTGTATCTAATCCTATCCTGTGTGATACTGTCTGCTGAGCTGTGTATCTAATTCTATCATGTATGATACTGCCTGCTGAGCTGTGTATCTAATTCTATCATGTGTGATACTGTCTGCTGAGCTGTGTATCTAATCCTATCATGTGTGATACTGCCTGCTGAGCTGTGTATCTAATCGTATTCTGTGTGATACTGTCTGCGGAGCTGTGTATCTAATCGTATCCTGTGTGATACTCCCTGCTGAGCTGTGTATCTAATCCTATCCTGTGTGATACTGCCTGCTGAGCTGTGTATCTAATCCTATTCTGTGTGATACAGTCTGCTGAGCTGTGTATCTAATCCTATCCTGTGTGATACTGTCTGCGGAGCTGTGTATCTAATCGTATCCTGTGTGATACAGTATGCTGAGCTGTGTATCTAATCCTATGCTGTGTGATACTGTCTGCTGAGCTGTGTATCTAATCCTATCCTGTGTGATACTGTCTGCTGAGCTGTGTATCTAATCGTATCCTGTGTGATACTGCATGCTGAGATGTGTATCTAATCCTATCCTGTGTGATACTGCCTGCTGAGCTGTGTATCTAATCCTATCCTGTGTGATACTGTCTGCTGAGCTGTGTATGTAATTCTATCATGTGTGATACTGCCTGCTGAGCTGTGTATCTAATCCTATCCTGTGTGATACTGTCTGCTGAGCTGTGTATCTAATTCTATCATGTGTGATACTGCCTGCTGTGTATCTAATTCTATCCTGTGTGATACTGCCTGCTGAGCTGTGTATCTAATTCTATCATGTGTGATTACTGCCTGCTGAGCTATGTATCTAATTCTATCACATGTGATACTGTCTGCTGAGCTGTGTATCTAATCCTATCCTGTGTGATACTGTCTGCTGAGCTGTGTATCTAATCCTATCCTGTGTGATACTGTCTGCTGAGCTGTGTATCTAATTCTATCATGTGTGATACTGCCTGCTGAGCTGTGTATCTCATCCTATCCTGTGTGATACTGTCTGCTGAGCTGTGTATCTAATTCTATCATGTGTGATACTGCCTGCTGAGCTGTGTATCTAATTCTATCATGTGTGATACTGCCTGCTGAGCTGTGTATCTAATTCTATCATGTGTGATACTGCCTGCTGAGCTGTGTATCTAATTCTATCATGTGTGATACTGTCTGCTGAGCTGTGTATCTAATCCTATCCTGTGTGATACTGCCTGCTGAGCTGTGTATCTAATCCTATCCTGTGTGATACTGTCTGCTGAGCTGTGTATCTAATCCAATCCTGTGTGATACAGTCTGCTGAGCTGTGTATCTAATCCTATCCTGTGTGATACTGCTGCTGAGCTGTGTATCTAATCCTATCCTGTGTGATACTCGGTGACCTCCTGCCCAGCAGCTTGTGTGTCACTCAGACCACAGCTCAGAGGAAGGAGAAGAACGGCGCACAGGGGAGTATGTACTATATGTGTTCCGGCAGAATAGGGGGGGGGGGGCGTTATATTTACTATAGGGGAGTATGCACTATATGTGTTCCGACAGAATGCGGGGGGGGGCATTATATATACTACAGGGGAGTATTATGTACAGTAAGTGGGGCATCCTATATTCTACAGGGGGCATTATATACTGCATATTACAAAACCTTTGCCCGCATCTTCCACTAATTGCGAAGGTTTAGCTCAGGTGCCGTACGGCAGGAGCAGCCAGGAACACAGACACAGGAGAACTCTTCAGGTCAGAGGTTTGGTTTATTAAATGAAGAAGAGAATGCGTCCATCTTACAGCCGCTTTTTTCAGCAGTATGACAGGAGAAGTAAATGGTGAAGCCAAAGTCCTTACTTCAGAGTGTTCCCAATAACGAGGTTCTTCTCACAGTCTGTGTGGTTGGGGTAGAGCAGAAGACCTCAGCTACTCAGCTTGTCCAGCCTGGAGGAACAGAGAAAGTCTCCTCTTTAGTCTTTGTTTCTCCCCCTCCCCCCAGTAACACCTACACATCATCCAGGTCTTCTCCTCCTGGATTACCATATACACAGTGGATATAAAAAGTCTACACGCCCTGTTAAAATGTCAGGTTTCTGTGATGTAAAAAAATGAAACAAAGATAAATCATTTCAGAACTTTTTCCACCTTTAATGTGACCTATAAACTGTACAACTCAATTGGAAAACAAACTGAAATATTTTAGGTGGAGGGAAGAAAAAGAAAAAAAACTAAAATGATGTTGTTGCATAAGTGTGCACACCCTCTTATAACTGGGCATGTAGCTGTGTTTAGAATGAAGCAATCACATTCAGAATCCTGTTAGATCGGAGTCAGCATACACCGGCCATCATGTAAAGGGCCTCTGATTAACCCCAAATAAAGTGCAGCTGCTCTAGTTGGTCTTTCCTGAAATGTTCTTAGTCACATCCCACAGCAGAAGCCATGGTCCACAGAGGGCTTCCAAAGCATCAGAGGGATCTCATTGTTAGAAGGTATCAGTCAGGAGAAGGGACAAAAGAATTTCCAAGGCATTAGATCTACCATGGAAACACAGTGGAGGAAATATGGCACAGCAGTGACATTACCTAGAACTGGGCGTCCTCCAAAATTGATGAAAAGACCAGAAGAAAACTGGTCTGGGAGGCGACCAAGGGGCCTACAGCAACATTAAAGGAGCTGCAGGAATATCTGGCAAGTCTTGGCTGTGTGGTCCATGTGACAACAAACTCCCGTATTCTTCATATGTCTGGCTATGGGGTAGAGGGGCAAGACGAAAGCCTTTTCTTTCCAAGAAAAACATCCCAAGCCAGGCGACATTCTGCAAAAACACATCTGAAGTCTCTCAAAGCATGTGGGAAAAGGTGTTATGGTTCTGATGAAACCAAGGTTGAACTTTTTAGCCATAATTCCAAAAGATATGTTTGGCCCAAAACAATACTGCCCTTCACCAAAAGAACCCCATCCCCACAGTTAAGCATGGTGGTGGCAGCATCATGCCAAGGGGCTGTTCTTCTTCAGCTGGAACTGGGGCCTTAGTTAAGCTAGAGGGAATTCTGAACAGTTCCAAATACCAGTCAATATTGGCCCAAAACCTTCAGGCTTCTGCTAGAAAGCTGAACAGGAAGAGGAACTTCATCTTTCAGCATGACAACGACCCAAAGCATCTATCCAAATCAACAAAGGAATGGCTTCACCAGAAGAAGATTACAGTTTTGGAATGGCCCAGCCAGAGCCCAGACCTGAATACGATTGACAATCTGTGGGGTGATCTGAAGAGGGCTGTGCCCAGGAGATGCCCTCGCAATCAGACAGATTTGGAGGGTTTTGCAAAGAAGAGTGGGAAATCTTGCCAAGTCAAAATGTGCCATGCTGATAGACTCATACCCAAAAAGACTGAGTGCTGGAATAAAATCAAAAGGGGCTTCAACAAAGTATTAGTTTAAGGATGTGCACACTTATATATATATATTTTGCTTTCTTCCCACTACCTAAAAGATTTCAGTTTGTTTTTCAGTTGAGTTGTACAGTTTATAGGTCACATTAAAGGTGGAAAATGATTTTTTTTACATCACAGAAACCTGACAATTTAACAGGGGTGTGTAGACTTTTTATATCCACTGTATATATACTCTACCTACATAGAATGAATAAGAACTGAATAAACTTACCTTCCAGATGGTTTATCTGTGGATAAAACAACCGCGACGCGCCAGAAAATCTGCCATAAATTCCTGAGGATCAGAGAAGCCGCTCTTACTGAAGTCCAGTTCTTCGTAGGAGACGACGCTCAGACAATTGCCTATTTTCTGAACGTTTTCCTTTGCTTTAATCACATCTTGGGCGATTTCGGATGCCTTTGCGTTTTTTCTTGCACGCTCTGCGGAGGATGCACCGACAGATTGTCGTGAAATTCCCCACAGGTCTTGCAGACTAGGGGAGTGCGATTTCCCTTCTTGGCAGAGCCCATCTTTGATGATCAGTAGGAAAGTAAAATGCTTCCAAGAAATGAACTGGAAAGGTGAGTATCCGATCCCCTCAGAGTACAGCAGCGGAGTCTGACAGAAGTAGAGAAGTCCTCGCAGTCTTCAGGAGAGAAGCTGTGGAGCTGTAGCAGAAAGCTCCAGGAGCCGAACACAAGTGATCTGATGCCCGGTCTCTGGAGGCTACATATATCCAGTCACACTGACCAATCAGACAGCAGGATGAAACAATAGACTCCACTGACCAATCAGAGAGCAGGATAAAACAATAGAACTCCACTGACCAATCAGTGACGATACTGAAATAACATGTGATGTGTATTTAAATATTTAACCCCTAAGGGGGCAATGACATTAACCAATTATCTGACAGATTTTCATTGGTCAGATGGCCATTTACACACAGAGATCTTTTGTTCTACGCACAAACTATTGGTCTGATTGGAAAGATATTGCTCAGATAATCTGTTGGTATAAATGCCCTCTAAGTATCTGCAGCCGGTCTGGACACCTTGGCGCGGCTTTTCTTCGCATCTCACATTCTAATCTAATTTCTGCCAACACAGACACAAAAACATTATTTTGAGCTGAATTGGTTATGAAAGATTAAAGGTTGATTCACGCTGAGCAGAGATGATGTCCGCCAACCATGTTGGAGAAGTAAAAGAGAGCACTGTGCATCAGCCACTGTGGTCACCAGACGAGCCTTTGGTGGTGGTGGTGTCACAGTGTGGGCAGGTGTGTCTGGTCAATATAGAAGTGCCCTACACTGTGTGACTGGTCCAGTGACAGCCCATACTACTGGAAGAACATCATTAATCCAGTCGTTGTGCCTTTGCATAAACAACACAGGCCTAATGTCATCTTCATGGAGGACCTCATCGAGGTTGCATCATTAGGGAACGGCTGCTTTAGACTGGGGAACCTCACATGGAGTGGTCTGCACTTTCTCCAGACCTTAATCCCATTGAAAACCTATGGGATCAGCTGAGTTGCCATGTAGAGGCACGTAACTCTGTACCCTCAGAACCTCAATAACCTGAGGGCCACACCACAAGAAGAGTGGGATGCCATGCCTCAGCATTCAATAAGGCGACTTGTGATAATTGATGCTTGAGGCCACATGACAAGTTCCTGAGACGCTGACATTTTGTGGCGGTGTACCCAGCACTGGGGTCGGCTTTTGTTTCAATAAATAGTTTTAGATGAGGAAATCTCCACTGCTGCTTCTACTTAATCCCCGACCTTCATGATATAATATCAACTGGAGCCAGAACTTTACATTTTCCATAACATTCACCCCCAAGCCAAATATCCCTTTTTTTGAGTAGTGTATGTCTAATTATCTATTTATTTATTTAAGATCTGGTGATATAGAATGTCTGGGCAGTAATGTAATGTACTGAAGTCTATCAGATGTGTAGGATCATTGATGGAGCTGATGAGAAGGTTTCTAGGTAGCCTTCTTGGGGTCAGTCGTGGTGGAGACGTCTTCTGTGATGCTAATCAGGATGTCTAGAGAAGTGTTTACAGGAACTTACATTTCTAAGGCCTCCCCCATTCAGAAGGGACTCCCCCATTCAGATCCGAATACTAGATTGGATCGCAACTGGTCAGGACGTCTCCAGTCCGTGTCATCTCATCACAATATGCAAGTGATGGAGAATGAAGTTGTCCTAGCAGGCAATGTGGTGGAGACGTCTTCTGTGATGCTAATCAGGATGTCTCGAGAAGGGTTTACAGGAGTCATGCCCACACAAGAAATTTATATAAAAATCTATAGCTTTATTACATCAAATAAAGACAAAGAATAATAAAAGATCCACAAACAGATCAGGAATAAGACTGTCAGCAAGGTAGCAATGACGTAAAATGCTTTGTGAATCACAGGCCCCCAAGTCTCACTACCCCCGAAAAGTGTGTAATTAGGGATGAGCGAATCCTCTTCGGATGAAACATCTGAAGTCGATTCACATAACACTTCATTTCAACACTGCTGAGCTGTGTATCTAATCCTATCCTGTGTGATACTGTCTGCCGAGCTACGTCAAGGAGAGCACTGTGCATCAGCCACTGTGGGCACCAGACGAGCCTTTGGTGGTGGTGGTGTCACAGTGTGGGCAGGTGTGTCTGGTCAATACAGAAGTGCCCTACACTGTGTGACTGGTCCAGTGACAGCCCATACTACTGGAAGAACATCATTAATCCAGTCGTTGTGCCTTTGCATAAACAACACAGGCCTAATGTCATCTTCATGGAGGACCTCATCGAGGTTGCATCATTAGGGAACGGCTGCTTTAGACTGGGGAACCTCACATGGAGTGGTCTGCACTTTCTCCAGACCTTAATCCCATTGAAAACCTATGGGATCAGCTGAGTTGCCATGTAGAGGCACGTAACTCTGTACCTTAGAACCTCAATAACCTGAGGGCCACACCACAAGAAGAGTGGGATGCCATGCCTCAGCATTCAATAAGGCGACTTGTGATAATTGATGCTTGAGGCCACATGACAAGTTCCTGAGACGCTGACATTTTGTGGCGGTGTACCCAGCACTGGGGTCGGCTTTTGTTTCAATAAATAGTTTTAGATGAGGAAATCTCCCACTGCTGCTTCTACTTAATCCCCGACCTTCATGATATAATATCACTGGAGCCAGAACTTTACATTTTCCATAACATTCACCCCAAAGCCAAATATCCCTTTTTTTGAGTAGTGTATGTCTCATTATCTATTTATTTATCTAAGATCTGGTGATATAGATTGTCTGGGCTGTAATGTAATGTACTGAAGTCTGTCAGATGTGTAGGATCATTGATGGAGCTGATGAGAAGGTTTCTAGGTAGCCTTCTTGGTGTCAGTCGTGGTGGAGACGTCTTCTGTGATGCTAATCAGGATGTCTAGAGAAGTGTTTACAGGAACTTACATTTCTAAGGCCTCCCCCATTCAGAAGGACTCCCCCATTCAGATCCGAATACTAGATTGGATCGCAACTGGTCAGGACGTCTCCAGTCCGTGTCATCTCATCACAATATGCAAGTGATGGAGAATGAAGTTGTCCAGGCAGGCAATGTGGTGGAGACGTCTTCTGTGATGCTAATCAGGATGTCTCGAGAAGGGTTTACAGGAGTCATGCCCACACAAGAAATTTATATAAAAATCTATAGCTTTATTACATCAAATAAAGACAAAGAATAATAAAAGATCCACAAACAGATCAGGAATAAGACTGTCAGCAAGGTAGCAATGACCTAAAATGCTTTGTGGAATCACAGGCCCCCAAGTCTCACTACCCCCGAAAAGTGTGTAATTAGGGATGAGCGAATCCACTTCGGATGAAACAACTGAAGTCGATTCACATAACACTTCATTTCAACACTGCTGAGCTGTGTATCTAATCCTATCCTGTGTGATACTGTCTGCCGAGCTACGTCAAGGAGAGCACTGTGCATCAGCCACTGTGGGCACCAGACGAGCCTTTGGTGGTGGTGGTGGTGGTGTCACAGTGTGGGCAGGTGTGTCTGGTCAATACAGAAGTGCCCTACACTGTGTGACTGGTCCAGTGACAGCCCATACTACTGGAAGAACATCATTAATCCAGTCGTTGTGCCTTTTCATAAACAACACAGGCCTAATGTCATCTTCATGGAGGACCTCATCGAGGTTGCATCATTAGGGAACGGCCTGCTTTAGACTGGGGAACCTCACATGGAGTGGTCTGCACTTTCTCCAGACCTGAATCCCATTGAAAACCTATAGGATCAGCTGAGTTGCCATGTAGAGGCACGTAACTCTGTACCTCAGAACCTCAAAAAACCTGAGGGCCACACCACAAGAAGAGTGGGATGCCATGCCTCAGCATTCAATAAGGCGACTTGTGATAATTGATGCTTGAGGCCACATGACAAGTTCCTGAGACGCTGACATTTTGTGGCGGTGTACCCAGCACTGGGGTCGGCTTTTGTTTCAATAAATAGTTTGAGATGAGGAAATCTCCACTGCTGCTTCTACTTAATCCCCGACCTTTATGATATAATATCACTGGAGCCAGAACTTTACGTTTTCCATAACTTTCACCCCCAAGCCAAATATCCATTTTTTTTGAGTAGTGTGTGTCTCATTATCTATTTATCTAAGATCTGGTGATATTAAATGTCTGGGCTGTAATGTAATGTACTGAGTGAAGTCTGTCAGATGTGTAGGATCATTGATGGAGCTGATGAGAAGGTTTCTAGGTAGCCTTCTTGGGGTCAGTCGTGGTGGAGACGTCTTCTGTGATGCTAATCAGGATGTCTAGAGAAGTGTTTACAGGAACTTACATTTCTAAGGCCTCCCCCCATTCAGAAGGACTCCACCATTCAGATCCGAATACTAGATTGGATCGCAACTGGTCAGGACGTCTCCAGTCCGTGTCATCTCATCACAATATGCAAGTGATGGAGAATGAAGTTGTCCTAGCAGGCAATGTGGTGGAGACGTCTTCTGTGATGCTAATCAGGATGTCTCGAGAAGGGTTTACAGGAGTCATGCCCACACAAGAAATTTATATAAAAATCTATAGCTTTATTACATCAAATAAAGACAAAGAATAATAAAAGATCCACAAACAGATCAGGAATAAGACTGTCAGCAAGGTAGCAATGACCTAAAATGCTTCGTGGAATCACAGGCCCCCAAGTCTCACTACCCCCGAAAAGTGTGTAATTAGGGATGAGCGAATCCACTTCGGATGAAACATCTGAAGTCGATTCACATAACAATTCATTTCAACACTGCTGAGCTGTGTATCTAATCCTATCCTGTGTGATACTGCCTGCTGAGCTGTGTATCTAATCCTATCCTGTGTGATACTGCCTGCTGAGCTGTGTATCTAATCCTATCCTATGTGATACTGTCTGCTGAGCTGTGTATCTAATCCTCTCCTGTGTGATACTGCCTGCTGAGCTGTGTATCTAATCCTATCCTGTGTGATACTGTCTGCTGAGCTGTGTATCTAATCCTATCCTGTGTGATACTGTCTGCTGAGCTGTGTATCTAATCCTATCCTGTGTGATACTGTCTGCTGAGCTGTGTATCTAATTCTATCATGTATGATACTGCCTGCTGAGCTGTGTATCTAATTCTATCATGTGTGATACTGTCTGCTGAGCTGTGTATCTAATCCTATCATGTGTGATACTGCCTGCTGAGCTGTGTATCTAATCGTATTCTGTGTGATACTGTCTGCGGAGCTGTGTATCTAATCGTATCCTGTGTGATACTCCCTGCTGAGCTGTGTATCTAATCCTATCCTGTGTGATACTGCCTGCTGAGCTGTGTATCTAATCCTATTCTGTGTGATACAGTCTGCTGAGCTGTGTATCTAATCCTATCCTGTGTGATACTGTCTGCGGAGCTGTGTATCTAATCGTGTCCTGTGTGATACAGTATGCTGAGCTGTGTATCTAATCCTATCCTGTGTGATACTGTCTGCTGAGCTGTGTATCTAATCCTATCCTGTGTGATACTGTCTGCTGAGCTGTGTATCTAATCGTATCCTGTGTGATACTGCATGCTGAGATGTGTATCTAATCCTATCCTGTGTGATACTGCCTGCTGAGCTGTGTATCTAATCCTATCCTGTGTGATACTGTCTGCTGAGCTGTGTATGTAATTCTATCATGTGTGATACTGCCTGCTGAGCTGTGTATCTAATCCTATCCTGTGTGATACTGTCTGCTGAGCTGTGTATCTAATTCTATCATGTGTGATACTGCCTGCTGTGTATCTAATTCTATCATGTGTGATACTGCCTGCTGAGCTGTGTATCTAATTCTATCATGTGTGATACGGTCTGCTGAGCTATGTATCTAATTCTATCACATGTGATACTGTCTGCTGAGCTGTGTATCTAATCCTATCCTGTGTGATACTGTCTGCTGAGCTGTGTATCTAATCCTATCCTGTGTGATACTGTCTGCTGAGCTGTGTATCTAATTCTATCATGTGTGATACTGCCTGCTGAGCTGTGTATCTCACCCTATCCTGTGTGATACTGTCTGCTGAGCTGTGTATCTAATTCTATCATGTGTGTACTGCCTGCTGAGCTGTGTATCTAATTCTATCATGTGTGATACTGCCTGCTGAGCTGTGTATCTAATTCTATCCTGTGTGATACTGCCTGCTGAGCTGTGTATCTAATTCTATCCTGTGTGATACTGTCTGCTGAGCTGTGTATCTAATCCTATCCTGTGTGATACTGTCTGCTGAGCTGTGTATCTAATCCTATCCTGTGTGATACTGTCTGCTGAGCTGTGTATCTAATCCAATCCTGTGTGATACAGTCTGCTGAGCTGTGTATCTAATCCTATCCTGTGTGATACTGCCTGCTGAGCTGTGTAATCTAATCCTATCCTGTGTGATACTCGGTGACCTCCTGCCCAGCAGCTTGTGTGTCACTCAGACCACAGCTCAGAGGAAGGAGAAGAACGGCGCACAGGGGAGTATGTACTATATGTGTTCCGGCAGAATAGGGGGGGGGGGGCGTTATATATACTATAGGGGAGTATGCACTATATGTGTTCCGACAGAATGCGGGGGGGGGCATTATATATACTACAGGGGAGTGTTATGTACAGTAAGTGGGGCATCCTATATTCTACAGGGGGCATTATATACTGCATATTACAAACCTTTGCCCGCATCTTCCACTAATTGCGGAGGTTTAGCTCAGGTGCCGTACGGCAGGAGCAGCCAGGAACACAGGACACAGGAGAACTCTTCAGGTCAGAGGTTTGGTTTATTAAATGAAGAAGAGAATGCGTCCATCTTACAGCCGCTTTTTTCAGCAGTATGACAGGAGAAGTAAATGGTGAAGCCAAAGTCCTTACTTCAGAGTGTTCCCAATAACGAGGTTCTTCTCACCAGTCTGTGTGGTTGGGGTAGAGCAGAAGACCTCAGCTACTCAGCTTGTCCAGCCTGGAGGAACAGAGAAAGTCTCCTCTTTAGTCTTTGTTTCTCCCCCTCCCCCCCAGTAACACCTACACATCATCCAGGTCTTCTCCTCCTGGATTACCATATACACAGTGGATATAAAAGTCTACACGCCCCTGTTAAAATGTCAGGTTTCTGTGATGTAAAAAAATGAAACAAAGATAAATCATTTCAGAACTTTTTCCACCTTTAATGTGACCTATAAACTGTACAACTCAATTGGAAAACAAACTGAAATATTTTAGGTGGAGGGAAGAAAAAGAAAAAAAAACTAAAATGATGTTGTTGCATAAGTGTGCACACCCTCTTATAACTGGGCATGTAGCTGTGTTTAGAATGAAGCAATCACATTCAGAATCCTGTTAGATCGGAGTCAGCATACACCGGCCATCATGTAAAGGGCCTCTGATTAACCCCAAATAAAGTGCAGCTGCTCTAGTTGGTCTTTCCTGAAATGTTCTTAGTCACATCCCACAGCAGAAGCCATGGTCCACAGAGGGCTTCCAAAGCATCAGAGGGATCTCATTGTTAGAAGGTATCAGTCAGGAGAAGGGGACAAAAGAATTTCCAAGGCATTAGATCTACCATGGAACACAGTGGAGGAAATATGGCACAGCAGTGACATTACCTAGAACTGGGCGTCCCTCCAAAATTGATGAAAAGACCAGAAGAAAACTGGTCTGGGAGGCGACCAAGGGGCCTACAGCAACATTAAAGGAGCTGCAGGAATATCTGGCAAGTCTTGGCTGTGTGGTCCATGTGACAACAAACTCCCGTATTCTTCATATGTCTGGGCTATGGGGTAGAGGGGCAAGACGAAAGCCTTTTCTTTCCAAGAAAAACATCCAAGCCAGGCGACATTCTGCAAAAACACATCTGAAGTCTCTCAAAAGCATGTGGGAAAAGGTGTTATGGTCTGATGAAACCAAGGTTGAACTTTTTAGCCATAATTCCAAAAGATATGTTTGGCCCAAAAACAATACTGCCCTTCACCAAAAGAACCCCATCCCCACAGTGAAGCATGGTGGTGGCAGCATCATGCCAAGGGGCTGTTCTTCTTCAGCTGGAACTGGGGCCTTAGTTAAGCTAGAGGGAATTCTGAACAGTTCGAAATACCAGTCAATATTGGACCAAAACCTTCAGGCTTCTGCTAGAAAGCTGAACAGGAAGAGGAACTTCATCTTTCAGCATGACAACGACCCAAAGCATCTATCCAAATCAACAAAGGAATGGCTTCACCAGAAGAAGATTACAGTTTTGGAATGGCCCAGCCAGAGCCCAGACCTGAATCCGATTGACAATCTGTGGGGTGATCTGAAGAGGGCTGTGCCCAGGAGATGCCCTCGCAATCAGACAGATTTGGAGGGTTTTTGCAAAGAAGAGTGGGAAATCTTGCCAAGTCAAAATGTGCCATGCTGATAGACTCATACCCAAAAAGACTGAGTGCTGGAATAAAATCAAAAGGGGCTTCAACAAAGTATTAGTTTAAGGATGTGCACACTTATATATATATATTTTGTTTTCTTCCCTCTACCTAAAAGATTTCAGTTTGTTTTTCAGTTGAGTTGTACAGTTTATAGGTCACATTAAAGGTGGAAAATGATTTTTTTTACATCACAGAAACCTGACAATTTAACAGGGGTGTGTAGACTTTTTATATCCACTGTATATATACTCTACCTACATAGAATGAATAAGAACTGAATAAACTTACCTTCCAGATGGTTTATCTGTGGATAAAACAACCGCGACGCGCCAGAAAATCTGCCATAAATTCCTGAGGATCAGAGAAGCCGCTCTTACTGAAGTCCAGTTCTTCGTAGGAGACGACGCTCAGACAATTGCCTATTTTCTGAACGTTTTCCTTTGCTTTAATCACATCTTGGGCGATTTCGGATGCCTTTGCGTTTTTCTTGCACGCTCTGCGGAGGTGCACCGACAGATTGTCGTGAAATTCCCCACAGGTCTTGCAGACTAGGGGAGTGCGATTTCCCTTCTTGGCAGAGCCCATCTTTGATGATCAGTAGGAAAGTAAAATGCTTCCAAGAAATGAACTGGAAAGGTGAGTATCCGATCCCCTCAGAGTACAGCAGCGGAGTCTGACAGAAGTAGAGAAGTCCTCGCAGTCTTCAGGAGAGAAGCTGTGGAGCTGTAGCAGAAAGCTCCAGGAGCCGAACACAAGTGATCTGATGCCCGGTCTCTGGAGGCTACATATATACAGTCACACTGACCAATCAGACAGCAGGATGAAACAATAGACTCCACTGACCAATCAGAGAGCAGGATAAAACAATAGACTCCACTGACCAATCAGTGACGATACTGAAATAACATGTGATGTGTATTTAAATATTTAACCCCTAAGGGGGCAATGACATTAACCAATTATCTGACAGATTTTCATTGGTCAGATGGCCATTTACACACAGAGATCTTTTGTTCTACGCACAAACTATTGGTCTGATTGGAAAGATATTGCTCAGATAATCTGTTGGTATAAATGCCCTCTAAGTATCTGCAGCCGGTCTGGACACCTTGGCGCGGCTTTTCTTCGCATCTCACATTCTAATCTAATTTCTGCCAACACAGACACAAAAACATTATTTTGAGCTGAATTGGTTATAAAAGATTAAAGGTTGATTCACGCTGAGCAGAGATGATGTCCGCCAACCATGTTGGAGAAGTAAAAGAGAGCACTGTGCATCAGCCACTGTGGTCACCAGACGAGCCTTTGGTGGTGGTGGTGTCACAGTGTGGGCAGGTGTGTCTGGTCAATACAGAAGTGCCCTACACTGTGTGACTGGTCCAGTGACAGCCCATACTACTGGAAGAACATCATTAATCCAGTCGTTGTGCCTTTGCATAAACAACACAGGCCTAATGTCATCTTCATGGAGGACCTCATCGAGGTTGCATCATTAGGGAACGGCTGCTTTAGACTGGGGAACCTCACATGGAGTGGTCTGCACTTTCTCCAGACCTTAATCCCATTGAAAACCTATGGGATCAGCTGAGTTGCCATGTAGAGGCACGTAACTCTGTACCTCAGAACCTCAATAACCTGAGGGCCACAGAAGGAAGAGGACTGAAGTCCTCGAAACGCGTTTAGCGTTATATCCCTGTCAAAATCAAGTTTCTGGAGACGATAGATGAAAGTTGAAGTATTTTTTACAAAGTGGAGCGCTCCATTTCTTCATCCGACCTACAGCTCTCACAGGAGTATCGGACTAAGACTATTATACTCAAACTCCCAAGTCCCGCGATATCTCTGGGGTAC
Source organism: Bufo bufo (assembly GCF_905171765.1). Classification (NCBI taxonomy): domain Eukaryota; kingdom Metazoa; phylum Chordata; class Amphibia; order Anura; family Bufonidae; genus Bufo; species Bufo bufo. Next base: position 8,680,157 of record NC_053390.1, read on the forward strand.
CACGTGATAGACGCCAGAGAGCGGAGACGCCGAGAGCGAGCAGTGGAACAACGCGGCGAAATCAGACGGCCAGAGTGGCGTGTATGTTGGTAAGATATTATTTCTATGTGAATTTACCATATATCCAACTACTGAAGGCTGCAATATCCAGCAATACAAGAATTATTGATGATAAATCTAGAGAGGGAGTTGATATCCCCCAACAACTAAAACAACTTGCGGACTTGGCTATATTTCCTCAATTAAAGAGACAGTACACCGGATTGGACACTTATTGCCAATTGGCAAAGAAACACTATACTGTCCCAAGCAACTTCATTTTGGTGCGGTTCATGATACTATTAGTCCAGTGCCATTGAATTTTTATTATTTATTTTTTAGGGGTTCTTTTAATATAGGTATTTTAATGTTAAAGTATATATATTTCTGCTAATGTATATGATTGAACTAGCGGGTAATTATTAATAAACTGTTGTTTGATGTGCAACCACGTAGCGAGTGCCAGCCGTCTTTTCTAGTTTATGCATATCTCTTGTACTGACTGAGTGAGCAGTCCTTCGGCTAGAGCACCCCTACCATACTGAGGAGGGTGGTGAGCTATCCACATATTTTCTAAATGACCTAAAATGCTTTGTGGAATCACAGGCCCCCAAGTCTCACTACCCCCGAAAAGTGTGTAATTAGGGATGAGCGAATCCACTTCGGATGAAACAACTGAAGTCGATTCACATAACACTTCATTTCAACACTGCTGAGCTGTGTATCTAATCCTATCCTGTGTGATACTGTCTGCCGAGCTACGTCAAGGAGAGCACTGTGCATCAGCCACTGTGGGCACCAGACGAGCCTTTGGTGGTGGTGGTGTCACAGTGTGGGCAGGTGTGTCTGGTCAATACAGAAGTGCCCTACACTGTGTGACTGGTCCAGTGACAGCCCATACTACTGGAAGAATATCATTAATCCAGTCGTTGTGCCTTTGCATGAACAACACAGGCCTAATGTCATCTTCATGGAGGACCTCATCGAGGTTGCATCATTAGGGAACGGCTGCTTTAGACTGGGGAACCTCACATGGAGTGGTCTGTACTCTCTCCAGACCTGAATCCCATTGAAAACCTATGGGATCAGCTGGGTTGCCATGTAGAGGCACGTAACTCTGTACCTCAGAACCTCAATAACCTGAGGGCCACACCACAAGAAGAGTGGGATGCCATGCCTCAGCATTCAATAAGGCGACTTGTGATAATTGATGCTTGAGGCCACATGACAAGTTCCTGAGACGCTGACATTTTGTGGCGGTGTACCCAGCACTGGGGTCGGCTTTTGTTTCAATAAATAGTTTTAGATGAGGAAATCTCCACTGCTGCTTCTACTTAATCCCTGACCTTCATAATATAATATCACTGTAGCCAGAACTTTACGTTTTCCATAACATTCACCCCAAAGCCAAATATCCCTTTTTTTGAGTAGTGTATGTCTCATTATCTATTTATTTATCTAAGATCTGGTGATATAGAATGTCTGGGCTGTAATGTAATGTACTGAAGTCTGTCAGATGTGTAGGATCATTGATGGAGCTGATGAGAAGGTTTCTAGGTAGCCTTCTTGGGGTCAGTCGTGGTGGAGACGTCTTCTGTGATGCTAATCAGGATGTCTAGAGAAGTGTTTACAGGAACTTACATTTCTAAGGCCTCCCCCATTCAGAAGGACTCCCCCATTCAGATCCGAATACTAGATTGGATCGCAACTGGTCAGGACGTCTCCAGTCCGTGTCATCTCATCACAATATGCAAGTGACGGAGAATGAAGTTATCCTAGCAGGCAATGTGATGGAGACGTCTTCTGTGATGCTAATCAGGATGTCTCGAGAAGGGTTTACAGGAGTCATGCCCACACAAGAAATTTATATAAAAATCTATAGCTTTATTACATCAAATAAAGACAAAGAATAATAAAAGATCCACAAACAGATCAGGAATAAGACTGTCAGCAAGGTAGCAATGACCTAAAATGCTTTGTGGAATCACAGGCCCCCAAGTCTCACTACCCCCGAAAAGTGTGTAATTAGGGATGAGCGAATCCACTTCGGATGAAACAACTGAAGTCGATTCACATAACACTTCATTTCAACACTGCTGAGCTGTGTATCTAATCCTATCCTGTGTGATACTGTCTGCCGAGCTACGTCAAGGAGAGCACTGTGCATCAGCCACTGTGGGCACCAGACGAGCCTTTGGTGGTGGTGGTGGTGGTGTCACAGTGTGGGCAGGTGTGTCTGGTCAATACAGAAGTGCCCTACACTGTGTGACTGGTCCAGTGACAGCCCATACTACTGGAAGAACATCATTAATCCAGTCGTTGTGCCTTTTCATAAACAACACAGGCCTAATGTCATCTTCATGGAGGACCTCATCGAGGTTGCATCATTAGGGATCCAAAAACAGATCAGGAATAAGACTGTCAGCAAGGTAGCAATGACCTAAAATGCTTTGTGGAATCACAGGCCCCCAAGTCTCACTACCCCCGAAAAGTGTGTAATTAGGGATGAGCGAATCCACTTCGGATGAAACATCTGAAGTCGATTCACATAACACTTCATTTAAACACTGCTGAGCTGTGTATCTAATCCTATCCTGTGTGATACTGTCTGCCGAGCTACGTCAAGGAGAGCACTGTGCATCAGCCACTGTGGGCACCAGACGAGCCTTTGGTGGTGGTGGTGTCACAGTGTAGGCAGGTGTGTCTGGTCAATACAGAAGTGCCCTACGCTGTGTGACTGGTCCAGTGACAGCCCATACTACTGGAAGAACATCATTAATCCAGTCGTTGTGCCTTTGCATAAACAACACAGGCCTAATGTCATCTTCATGGAGGACCTCATCGAGGTTGCATCATTAGGGAACGGCTGCTTTAGACTGGGGAACCTCACATGGAGTGGTCTGCACTTTCTCCAGACCTGAATCCCATTGAAAACCTAAGGGATCAGCTGAGTTGCCATGTAGAGGCACGTAACTCTGTACCTCAGAACCTCAATAACCTGAGGGCCACACCACAAGAAGAGTGGGATGCCATGCCTCAGCATTCAATAAGGCGACTTGTGATAATTGATGCTTGAGGCCACATGACAAGTTCCTGAGACGCTGACATTTTGTGGCGGTGTACCCAGCACTGGGGTCGGCTTTTGTTTCAATAAATAGTTTTAGATGAGGAAATCTCCACTGCTGCTTCTACTTAATCCCCGACCTTCATGATATAATATCACTGTAGCCAGAACTTTAGGTTTTCCATAACTTTCAGCCCCAAGCCAAATATCCCTTTTTTTGAATAGTGTATGTCTCATTATCTATTTATTTATCTAAGATCTGGTGATATAGAATGTCTGGGCTGTAATGTAATGTACTGAAGTCTGTCAGATGTGTAGGATCATTGATGGAGCTGATGAGAAGGTTTCTAGGTAGCCTTCTTGGGGTCAGTCGTGGTGGAGACGTCTTCTGTGATGCTAATCAGGATGTCTAGAGAAGTGTTTACAGGAACTTACATTTCTAAGGCCTCCCCCATTCAGAAGGACTCCCCCATTCAGAAGGACTCCCCATTCAGATCCGAATACTAGATTGGATCGCAACTGGTCAGGACGTCTCCAGTCCGTGTCATCTCATCACAATATGCAAGTGACGGAGAATGAAGTTATCCTAGCAGGCAATGTGGTGGAAACGTCTTCTGTGATGCTAATCAGGATGTCTCGAGAAGGGTTTACAGGAGTCATGCCCACACAAGAAATTTATATAAAAATCTATAGCTTTATTACATCAAATAAAGACAAAGAATAATAAAAGATCCACAAACAGATCAGGAATAAGACTGTCAGCAAGGTAGCAATGACCTAAAATGCTTTGTGGAATCACAGGCCCCCAAGTCTCACTACCCCCGAAAAGTGTGTAATTAGGGATGAGCGAATCCACTTCGGATGAAACAACTGAAGTCGATTCACATAACACTTCATTTCAACACTGCTGAGCTGTGTATCTAATCCTATCCTGTGTGATACTGTCTGCCGAGCTACGTCAAGGAGAGCACTGTGCATCAGCCACTGTGGGCACCAGACGAGCCTTTGGTGGTGGTGGTGGTGGTGTCACAGTGTGGGCAGGTGTGTCTGGTCAATACAGAAGTGCCCTACACTGTGTGACTGGTCCAGTGACAGCCCATACTACTGGAAGAACATCATTAATCCAGTCGTTGTGCCTTTTCATAAACAACACAGGCCTAATGTCATCTTCATGGAGGACCTCATCGAGGTTGCATCATTAGGGAACGGCTGCTTTAGACTGGGGAACCTCACATGGAGTGGTCTGCACTTTCTCCAGACCTGAATCCCATTGAAAACCTATAGGATCAGCTGAGTTGCCATGTAGAGGCACGTAACTCTGTACCTCAGAACCTCAATAACCTGAGGGCCACACCACAAGAAGAGTGGGATGCCATGCCTCAGCATTCAATAAGGCGACTTGTGATAATTGATGCTTGAGGCCACATGACAAGTTCCTGAGACGCTGACATTTTGTGGCGGTGTACCCAGCACTGGGGTCGGCTTTTGTTTCAATAAATAGTTTGAGATGAGGAAATCTCCACTGCTGCTTCTACTTAATCCCCGACCTTCATGATATAATATCACTGGAGCCAGAACTTTACGTTTTCCATAACTTTCACCCCCAAGCCAAATATCCATTTTTTTTGAGTAGTGTGTGTCTCATTATCTATTTATCTAAGATCTGGTGATATTAAATGTCTGGGCTGTAATGTAATGTACTGAGTGAAGTCTGTCAGATGTGTAGGATCATTGATGGAGCTGATGAGAAGGTTTCTAGGTAGCCTTCTTGGGGTCAGTCGTGGTGGAGACGTCTTCTGTGATGCTAATCAGGATGTCTAGAGAAGTGTTTACAGGAACTTACATTTCTAAGGCCTCCCCCATTCAGAAGGACTCCACCATTCAGATCCGAATACTAGATTGGATCGCAACTGGTCAGGACGTCTCCAGTCCGTGTCATCTCATCACAATATGCAAGTGATGGAGAATGAAGTTGTCCTAGCAGGCAATGTGGTGGAGACGTCTTCTGTGATGCTAATCAGGATGTCTCGAGAAGGGTTTACAGGAGTCATGCCCACACAAGAAATTTATATAAAAATCTATAGCTTTATTACATCAAATAAAGACAAAGAATAATAAAAGATCCACAAACAGATCAAGAATAAGACTGTCAGCAAGGTAGCAATGACCTAAAATGCTTCGTGGAATCACAGGCCCCCAAGTCTCACTACCCCCGAAAAGTGTGTAATTAGGGATGAGCGAATCCACTTCGGATGAAACATCTGAAGTCGATTCACATAACAATTCATTTCAACACTGCTGAGCTGTGTATCTAATCCTATCCTGTGTGATACTGCCTGCTGAGCTGTGTATCTAATCCTATCCTGTGTGATACTGTCTGCTGAGCTGTGTATCTAATCCTATCCTGTGTGATACTGTCTGCTGAGCTGTGTATCTAATCCTATCCTGTGTGATACTGTCTGCTGAGCTGTGTATCTAATTCTATCATGTATGATACTGCCTGCTGAGCTGTGTATCTAATTCTATCATGTGTGATACTGTCTGCTGAGCTGTGTATCTAATCCTATCATGTGTGATACTGCCTGCTGAGCTGTGTATCTAATCGTATTCTGTGTGATACTGTCTGCGGAGCTGTGTATCTAATCGTATCCTGTGTGATACTCCCTGCTGAGCTGTGTATCTAATCCTATCCTGTGTGATACTGCCTGCTGAGCTGTGTATCTAATCCTATTCTGTGTGATACAGTCTGCTGAGCTGTGTATCTAATCCTATCCTGTGTGATACTGTCTGCGGAGCTGTGTATCTAATCGTATCCTGTGTGATACAGTATGCTGAGCTGTGTATCTAATCCTATCCTGTGTGATACTGTCTGCTGAGCTGTGTATCTAATCCTATCCTGTGTGATACTGTCTGCTGAGCTGTGTATCTAATCGTATCCTGTGTGATACTGCATGCTAAGATGTGTATCTAATCCTATCCTGTGTGATACTGCCTGCTGAGCTGTGTATCTAATCCTATCCTGTGTGATACTGTCTGCTGAGCTGTGTATGTAATTCTATCATGTGTGATACTGCCTGCTGAGCTGTGTATCTAATCCTATCCTGTGTGATACTGTCTGCTGAGCTGTGTATCTAATTCTATCATGTGTGATACTGCCTGCTGTGTATCTAATTCTATCATGTGTGATACTGCCTGCTGAGCTGTGTATCTAATTCTATCATGTGTGATACTGCCTGCTGAGCTATGTATCTAATTCTATCACATGTGATACTGTCTGCTGAGCTGTGTATCTAATCCTATCCTGTGTGATACTGTCTGCTGAGCTGTGTATCTAATCCTATCCTGTGTGATACTGTCTGCTGAGCTGTGTATCTAATTCTATCATGTGTGATACTGCCTGCTGAGCTGTGTATCTCATCCTATCCTGTGTGATACTGTCTGCTGAGCTGTGTATCTAATTCTATCATGTGTGATACTGCCTGCTGAGCTGTGTATCTAATTCTATCATGTGTGATACTGCCTGCTGAGCTGTGTATCTAATTCTATCATGTGTGATACTGCCTGCTGAGCTGTGTATCTAATTCTATCATGTGTGATACTGTCTGCTGAGCTGTGTATCTAATCCTATCCTGTGTGATACTGCCTGCTGAGCTGTGTATCTAATCCTATCCTGTGTGATACTGTCTGCTGAGCTGTGTATCTAATCCAATCCTGTGTGATACAGTCTGCTGAGCTGTGTATCTAATCCTATCCTGTGTGATACTGCCTGCTGAGCTGTGTATCTAATCCTATCCTGTGTGATACTCGGTGACCTCCTGCCCAGCAGCTTGTGTGTCACTCAGACCACAGCTCAGAGGAAGGAGAAGAACGGCGCACAGGGGAGTATGTACTATATGTGTTCCGGCAGAATAGGGGGGGGGGGGCGTTATATATACTATAGGGGAGTATGCACTATATGTGTTCCGACAGAATGCGGGGGGGGCATTATATATACTACAGGGGAGTATTATGTACAGTAAGTGGGGCATCCTATATTCTACAGGGGGCATTATATACTGCATATTACAAACCTTTGCCCGCATCTTCCACTAATTGCGAAGGTTTAGCTCAGGTGCCGTACGGCAGGAGCAGCCAGGAACACAGACACAGGAGAACTCTTCAGGTCAGAGGTTTGGTTTATTAAATGAAGAAGAGAATGCGTCCATCTTACAGCCGCTTTTTTCAGCAGTATGACAGGAGAAGTAAATGGTGAAGCCAAAGTCCTTACTTCAGAGTGTTCCCAATAACGAGGTTCTTCTCACCAGTCTGTGTGGTTGGGGTAGAGCAGAAGACCTCAGCTACTCAGCTTGTCCAGCCTGGAGGAACAGAGAAAGTCTCCTCTTTAGTCTTTGTTTCTCCCCCTCCCCCCCAGTAACACCTACACATCATCCAGGTCTTCTCCTCCTGGATTACCATATACACAGTGGATATAAAAAGTCTACACGCCCCTGTTAAAATGTCAGGTTTCTGTGATGTAAAAAAATGAGACAAAGATAAATCATTTCAGAACTTTTTCCACCTTTAATGTGACCTATAAACTGTACAACTCAATTGGAAAACAAACTGAAATATTTTAGGTGGAGGGAAGAAAAAGAAAAAAAAACTAAAATGATGTTGTTGCATAAGTGTGCACACCCTCTTATAACTGGGCATGTAGCTGTGTTTAGAATGAAGCAATCACATTCAGAATCCTGTTAGATCGGAGTCAGCATACACCGGCCATCATGTAAAGGGCCTCTGATTAACCCCAAATAAAGTGCAGCTGCTCTAGTTGGTCTTTCCTGAAATGTTCTTAGTCACATCCCACAGCAGAAGCCATGGTCCACAGAGGGCTTCCAAAGCATCAGAGGGATCTCATTGTTAGAAGGTATCAGTCAGGAGAAGGGGACAAAAGAATTTCCAAGGCATTAGATCTACCATGGAACACAGTGGAGGAAATATGGCACAGCAGTGACATTACCTAGAACTGGGCGTCCCTCCAAAATTGATGAAAAGACCAGAAGAAAACTGGTCTGGGAGGCGACCAAGGGGCCTACAGCAACATTAAAGGAGCTGCAGGAATATCTGGCAAGTCTTGGCTGTGTGGTCCATGTGACAACAAACTCCCGTATTCTTCATATGTCTAGGCTATGGGGTAAGCCTGGGCAGTAATGTAATGTACTGAAGTCTATCAGATGTGTAGGATCATTGATGGAGCTGATGAGAAGGTTTCTAGGTAGCCTTCTTGGGGTCAGTCGTGGTGGAGACGTCTTCTGTGATGCTAATCAGGATGTCTAGAGAAGTGTTTACAGGAACTTACATTTCTAAGGCCTCCCCCATTCAGAAGGACTCCCCCATTCAGATCCGAATACTAGATTGGATCGCAACTGGTCAGGACGTCTCCAGTCCGTGTCATCTCATCACAATATGCAAGTGATGGAGAATGAAGTTGTCCTAGCAGGCAATGTGGTGGAGACGTCTTCTGTGATGCTAATCAGGATGTCTCGAGAAGGGTTTACAGGAGTCATGCCCACACAAGAAATTTATATAAAAATCTATAGCTTTATTACATCAAATAAAGACAAAGAATAATAAAAGATCCACAAACAGATCAGGAATAAGACTGTCAGCAAGGTAGCAATGACGTAAAATGCTTTGTGGAATCACAGGCCCCCAAGTCTCACTACCCCCGAAAAGTGTGTAATTAGGGATGAGCGAATCCTCTTCGGATGAAACATCTGAAGTCGATTCACATAACACTTCATTTCAACACTGCTGAGCTGTGTATCTAATCCTATCCTGTGTGATACTGTCTGCCGAGCTACGTCAAGGAGAGCACTGTGCATCAGCCACTGTGGGCACCAGACGAGCCTTTGGTGGTGGTGGTGTCACAGTGTGGGCAGGTGTGTCTGGTCAATACAGAAGTGCCCTACACTGTGTGACTGGTCCAGTGACAGCCCATACTACTGGAAGAACATCATTAATCCAGTCGTTGTGCCTTTGCATAAACAACACAGGCCTAATGTCATCTTCATGGAGGACCTCATCGAGGTTGCATCATTAGGGAACGGCTGCTTTAGACTGGGGAACCTCACATGGAGTGGTCTGCACTTTCTCCAGACCTTAATCCCATTGAAAACCTATGGGATCAGCTGAGTTGCCATGTAGAGGCACGTAACTCTGTACCTTAGAACCTCAATAACCTGAGGGCCACACCACAAGAAGAGTGGGATGCCATGCCTCAGCATTCAATAAGGCGACTTGTGATAATTGATGCTTGAGGCCACATGACAAGTTCCTGAGACGCTGACATTTTGTGGCGGTGTACCCAGCACTGGGGTCGGCTTTTGTTTCAATAAATAGTTTTAGATGAGGAAATCTCCACTGCTGCTTCTACTTAATCCCCGACCTTCATGATATAATATCACTGGAGCCAGAACTTTACATTTTCCATAACATTCACCCCAAAGCCAAATATCCCTTTTTTTGAGTAGTGTATGTCTCATTATCTATTTATTTATCTAAGATCTGGTGATATAGATTGTCTGGGCTGTAATGTAATGTACTGAAGTCTGTCAGATGTGTAGGATCATTGATGGAGCTGATGAGAAGGTTTCTAGGTAGCCTTCTTGGTGTCAGTCGTGGTGGAGACGTCTTCTGTGATGCTAATCAGGATGTCTAGAGAAGTGTTTACAGGAACTTACATTTCTAAGGCCTCCCCCATTCAGAAGGACTCCCCCATTCAGATCCGAATACTAGATTGGATCGCAACTGGTCAGGACGTCTCCAGTCCGTGTCATCTCATCACAATATGCAAGTGATGGAGAATGAAGTTGTCCTAGCAGGCAATGTGGTGGAGACGTCTTCTGTGATGCTAATCAGGATGTCTCGAGAAGGGTTTACAGGAGTCATGCCCACACAAGAAATTTATATAAAAATCTATAGCTTTATTACATCAAATAAAGACAAAGAATAATAAAAGATCCACAAACAGATCAGGAATAAGACTGTCAGCAAGGTAGCAATGACCTAAAATGCTTTGTGGAATCACAGGCCCCCAAGTCTCACTACCCCCGAAAAGTGTGTAATTAGGGATGAGCGAATCCACTTCGGATGAAACAACTGAAGTCGATTCACATAACACTTCATTTCAACACTGCTGAGCTGTGTATCTAATCCTATCCTGTGTGATACTGTCTGCCGAGCTACGTCAAGGAGAGCACTGTGCATCAGCCACTGTGGGCACCAGACGAGCCTTTGGTGGTGGTGGTGGTGGTGTCACAGTGTGGGCAGGTGTGTCTGGTCAATACAGAAGTGCCCTACACTGTGTGACTGGTCCAGTGACAGCCCATACTACTGGAAGAACATCATTAATCCAGTCGTTGTGCCTTTTCATAAACAACACAGGCCTAATGTCATCTTCATGGAGGACCTCATCGAGGTTGCATCATTAGGGAACGGCTGCTTTAGACTGGGGAACCTCACATGGAGTGGTCTGCACTTTCTCCAGACCTGAATCCCATTGAAAACCTATAGGATCAGCTGAGTTGCCATGTAGAGGCACGTAACTCTGTACCTCAGAACCTCAAAAACCTGAGGGCCACACCACAAGAAGAGTGGGATGCCATGCCTCAGCATTCAATAAGGCGACTTGTGATAATTGATGCTTGAGGCCACATGACAAGTTCCTGAGACGCTGACATTTTGTGGCGGTGTACCCAGCACTGGGGTCGGCTTTTGTTTCAATAAATAGTTTGAGATGAGGAAATCTCCACTGCTGCTTCTACTTAATCCCCGACCTTCATGATATAATATCACTGGAGCCAGAACTTTACGTTTTCCATAACTTTCACCCCCAAGCCAAATATCCATTTTTTTTGAGTAGTGTGTGTCTCATTATCTATTTATCTAAGATCTGGTGATATTAAATGTCTGGGCTGTAATGTAATGTACTGAGTGAAGTCTGTCAGATGTGTAGGATCATTGATGGAGCTGATGAGAAGGTTTCTAGGTAGCCTTCTTGGGGTCAGTCGTGGTGGAGACGTCTTCTGTGATGCTAATCAGGATGTCTAGAGAAGTGTTTACAGGAACTTACATTTCTAAGGCCTCCCCCATTCAGAAGGACTCCACCATTCAGATCCGAATACTAGATTGGATCGCAACTGGTCAGGACGTCTCCAGTCCGTGTCATCTCATCACAATATGCAAGTGATGGAGAATGAAGTTGTCCTAGCAGGCAATGTGGTGGAGACGTCTTCTGTGATGCTAATCAGGGTGTCTCGAGAAGGGTTTACAGGAGTCATGCCCACACAAGAAATTTATATAAAAATCTATAGCTTTATTACATCAAATAAAGACAAAGAATAATAAAAGATCCACAAACAGATCAGGAATAAGACTGTCAGCAAGGTAGCAATGACCTAAAATGCTTCGTGGAATCACAGGCCCCCAAGTCTCACTACCCCCGAAAAGTGAGTAATTAGGGATGAGCGAATCCACTTCGGATGAAACATCTGAAGTCGATTCACATAACAATTCATTTCAACACTGCTGAGCTGTGTATCTAATCCTATCCTGTGTGATACTGCCTGCTGAGCTGTGTATCTAATCCTATCCTGTGTGATACTGCCTGCTGAGCTGTGTATCTAATCCTATCCTATGTGATACTGTCTGCTGAGCTGTGTATCTAATCCTCTCCTGTGTGATACTGCCTGCTGAGCTGTGTATCTAATCCTATCCTGTGTGATACTGTCTGCTGAGCTGTGTATCTAATCCTATCCTGTGTGATACTGTCTGCTGAGCTGTGTATCTAATCCTATCCTGTGTGATACTGTCTGCTGAGCTGTGTATCTAATTCTATCATGTATGATACTGCCTGCTGAGCTGTGTATCTAATTCTATCATGTGTGATACTGTCTGCTGAGCTGTGTATCTAATCCTATCATGTGTGATACTGCCTGCTGAGCTGTGTATCTAATCGTATTCTGTGTGATACTGTCTGCGGAGCTGTGTATCTAATCGTATCCTGTGTGATACTTCCTGCTGAGCTGTGTATCTAATCCTATCCTGTGTGATACTGCCTGCTGAGCTGTGTATCTAATCCTATTCTGTGTGATACAGTCTGCTGAGCTGTGTATCTAATCCTATCCTGTGTGATACTGTCTGCGGAGCTGTGTATCTAATCGTGTCCTGTGTGATACAGTATGCTGAGCTGTGTATCTAATCCTATCCTGTGTGATACTGTCTGCTGAGCTGTGTATCTAATCCTATCCTGTGTGATACTGTCTGCTGAGCTGTGTATCTAATCGTATCCTGTGTGATACTGCATGCTGAGATGTGTATCTAATCCTATCCTGTGTGATACTGCCTGCTGAGCTGTGTATCTAATCCTATCCTGTGTGATACTGTCTGCTGAGCTGTGTATGTAATTCTATCATGTGTGATACTGCCTGCTGAGCTGTGTATCTAATCCTATCCTGTGTGATACTGTCTGCTGAGCTGTGTATCTAATTCTATCATGTGTGATACTGCCTGCTGTGTATCTAATTCTATCATGTGTGATACTGCCTGCTGAGCTGTGTATCTAATTCTATCATGTGTGATACGGTCTGCTGAGCTATGTATCTAATTCTATCACATGTGATACTGTCTGCTGAGCTGTGTATCTAATCCTATCCTGTGTGATACTGTCTGCTGAGCTGTGTATCTAATCCTATCCTGTGTGATACTGTCTGCTGAGCTGTGTATCTAATTCTATCATGTGTGATACTGCCTGCTGAGCTGTGTATCTCACCCTATCCTGTGTGATACTGTCTTCTGAGCTGTGTATCTAATTCTATCATGTGTGATACTGCCTGCTGAGCTGTGTATCTAATTCTATCATGTGTGATACTGCCTGCTGAGCTGTGTATCTAATTCTATCATGTGTGATACTGCCTGCTGAGCTGTGTATCTAATTCTATCCTGTGTGATACTGTCTGCTGAGCTGTGTATCTAATCCTATCCTGTGTGATACTGCCTGCTGAGCTGTGTATCTAATCCTATCCTGTGTGATACTGTCTGCTGAGCTGTGTATCTAATCCAATCCTGTGTGATACAGTCTGCTGAGCTGTGTATCTAATCCTATCCTGTGTGATACTGCCTGCTGAGCTGTGTATCTAATCCTATCCTGTGTGATACTCGGTGACCTCCTGCCCAGCAGCTTGTGTGTCACTCAGACCACAGCTCAGAGGAAGGAGAAGAACGGCGCACAGGGGAGTATGTACTATATGTGTTCCGGCAGAATAGGGGGGGGGGGGGGCGTTATATATACTATAGGGGAGTATGCACTATATGTGTTCCGACAGAATGCGGGGGGGGGGCATTATATATACTACAGGGGAGTGTTATGTACAGTAAGTGGGGCATCCTATATTCTACAGGGGGCATTATATACTGCATATTACAAACCTTTGCCCGCATCTTCCACTAATTGCGGAGGTTTAGCTCAGGTGCCGTACGGCAGGAGCAGCCAGGAACACAGACACAGGAGAACTCTTCAGGTCAGAGGTTTGGTTTATTAAATGAAGAAGAGAATGCGTCCATCTTACAGCCGCTTTTTTCAGCAGTATGACAGGAGAAGTAAATGGTGAAGCCAAAGTCCTTACTTCAGAGTGTTCCCAATAACGAGGTTCTTCTCACCAGTCTGTGTGGTTGGGGTAGAGCAGAAGACCTCAGCTACTCAGCTTGTCCAGCCTGGAGGAACAGAGAAAGTCTCCTCTTTAGTCTTTGTTTCTCCCCCTCCCCCCAGTAACACCTACACATCATCCAGGTCTTCTCCTCCTGGATTACCATATACACAGTGGATATAAAAAGTGTACACGCCCCTGTTAAAATGTCAGGTTTCTGTGATGTAAAAAAATGAAACAAAGATAAATCATTTCAGAACTTTTTCCACCTTTAATGTGACCTATAAACTGTACAACTCAATTGGAAAACAAACTGAAATATTTTAGGTGGAGGGAAGAAAAAGAAAAAAAAACTAAAATGATGTTGTTGCATAAGTGTGCACACCCTCTTATAACTGGGCATGTAGCTGTGTTTAGAATGAAGCAATCACATTCAGAATCCTGTTAGATCGGAGTCAGCATACACCGGCCATCATGTAAAGGGCCTCTGATTAACCCCAAATAAAGTGCAGCTGCTCTAGTTGGTCTTTCCTGAAATGTTCTTAGTCACATCCCACAGCAGAAGCCATGGTCCACAGAGGGCTTCCAAAGCATCAGAGGGATCTCATTGTTAGAAGGTATCAGTCAGGAGAAGGGGACAAAAGAATTTCCAAGGCATTAGATCTACCATGGAACACAGTGGAGGAAATATGGCACAGCAGTGACATTACCTAGAACTGGGCGTCCCTCCAAAATTGATGAAAAGACCAGAAGAAAACTGGTCTGGGAGGCGACCAAGGGGCCTACAGCAACATTAAAGGAGCTGCAGGAATATCTGGCAAGTCTTGGCTGTGTGGTCCATGTGACAACAAACTCCCGTATTCTTCATATGTCTAGGCTATGGGGTAAGCCTGGGCAGTAATGTAATGTACTGAAGTCTATCAGATGTGTAGGATCATTGATGGAGCTGATGAGAAGGTTTCTAGGTAGCCTTCTTGGGGTCAGTCGTGGTGGAGACGTCTTCTGTGATGCTAATCAGGATGTCTAGAGAAGTGTTTACAGGAACTTACATTTCTAAGGCCTCCCCCATTCAGAAGGACTCCCCCATTCAGATCCGAATACTAGATTGGATCGCAACTGGTCAGGACGTCTCCAGTCCGTGTCATCTCATCACAATATGCAAGTGATGGAGAATGAAGTTGTCCTAGCAGGCAATGTGGTGGAGACGTCTTCTGTGATGCTAATCAGGATGTCTCGAGAAGGGTTTACAGGAGTCATGCCCACACAAGAAATTTATATAAAAATCTATAGCTTTATTACATCAAATAAAGACAAAGAATAATAAAAGATCCACAAACAGATCAGGAATAAGACTGTCAGCAAGGTAGCAATGACGTAAAATGCTTTGTGGAATCACAGGCCCCCAAGTCTCACTACCCCCGAAAAGTGTGTAATTAGGGATGAGCGAATCCTCTTCGGATGAAACATCTGAAGTCGATTCACATAACACTTCATTTCAACACTGCTGAGCTGTGTATCTAATCCTATCCTGTGTGATACTGTCTGCCGAGCTACGTCAAGGAGAGCACTGTGCATCAGCCACTGTGGGCACCAGACGAGCCTTTGGTGGTGGTGGTGTCACAGTGTGGGCAGGTGTGTCTGGTCAATACAGAAGTGCCCTACACTGTGTGACTGGTCCAGTGACAGCCCATACTACTGGAAGAACATCATTAATCCAGTCGTTGTGCCTTTGCATAAACAACACAGGCCTAATGTCATCTTCATGGAGGACCTCATCGAGGTTGCATCATTAGGGAACGGCTGCTTTAGACTGGGGAACCTCACATGGAGTGGTCTGCACTTTCTCCAGACCTTAATCCCATTGAAAACCTATGGGATCAGCTGAGTTGCCATGTAGAGGCACGTAACTCTGTACCTTAGAACCTCAATAACCTGAGGGCCACACCACAAGAAGAGTGGGATGCCATGCCTCAGCATTCAATAAGGCGACTTGTGATAATTGATGCTTGAGGCCACATGACAAGTTCCTGAGACGCTGACATTTTGTGGCGGTGTACCCAGCACTGGGGTCGGCTTTTGTTTCAATAAATAGTTTTAGATGAGGAAATCTCCACTGCTGCTTCTACTTAATCCCCGACCTTCATGATATAATATCACTGGAGCCAGAACTTTACATTTTCCATAACATTCACCCCAAAGCCAAATATCCCTTTTTTTGAGTAGTGTATGTCTCATTATCTATTTATTTATCTAAGATCTGGTGATATAGATTGTCTGGGCTGTAATGTAATGTACTGAAGTCTGTCAGATGTGTAGGATCATTGATGGAGCTGATGAGAAGGTTTCTAGGTAGCCTTCTTGGTGTCAGTCGTGGTGGAGACGTCTTCTGTGATGCTAATCAGGATGTCTAGAGAAGTGTTTACAGGAACTTACATTTCTAAGGCCTCCCCCATTCAGAAGGACTCCCCCATTCAGATCCGAATACTAGATTGGATCGCAACTGGTCAGGACGTCTCCAGTCCGTGTCATCTCATCACAATATGCAAGTGATGGAGAATGAAGTTGTCCTAGCAGGCAATGTGGTGGAGACGTCTTCTGTGATGCTAATCAGGATGTCTCGAGAAGGGTTTACAGGAGTCATGCCCACACAAGAAATTTATATAAAAATCTATAGCTTTATTACATCAAATAAAGACAAAGAATAATAAAAGATCCACAAACAGATCAGGAATAAGACTGTCAGCAAGGTAGCAATGACCTAAAATGCTTTGTGGAATCACAGGCCCCCAAGTCTCACTACCCCCGAAAAGTGTGTAATTAGGGATGAGCGAATCCACTTCGGATGAAACAACTGAAGTCGATTCACATAACACTTCATTTCAACACTGCTGAGCTGTGTATCTAATCCTATCCTGTGTGATACTGTCTGCCGAGCTACGTCAAGGAGAGCACTGTGCATCAGCCACTGTGGGCACCAGACGAGCCTTTGGTGGTGGTGGTGGTGGTGTCACAGTGTGGGCAGGTGTGTCTGGTCAATACAGAAGTGCCCTACACTGTGTGACTGGTCCAGTGACAGCCCATACTACTGGAAGAACATCATTAATCCAGTCGTTGTGCCTTTTCATAAACAACACAGGCCTAATGTCATCTTCATGGAGGACCTCATCGAGGTTGCATCATTAGGGAACGGCTGCTTTAGACTGGGGAACCTCACATGGAGTGGTCTGCACTTTCTCCAGACCTGAATCCCATTGAAAACCTATAGGATCAGCTGAGTTGCCATGTAGAGGCACGTAACTCTGTACCTCAGAACCTCAAAAACCTGAGGGCCACACCACAAGAAGAGTGGGATGCCATGCCTCAGCATTCAATAAGGCGACTTGTGATAATTGATGCTTGAGGCCACATGACAAGTTCCTGAGACGCTGACATTTTGTGGCGGTGTACCCAGCACTGGGGTCGGCTTTTGTTTCAATAAATAGTTTGAGATGAGGAAATCTCCACTGCTGCTTCTACTTAATCCCCGACCTTCATGATATAATATCACTGGAGCCAGAACTTTACGTTTTCCATAACTTTCACCCCCAAGCCAAATATCCATTTTTTTTGAGTAGTGTGTGTCTCATTATCTATTTATCTAAGATCTGGTGATATTAAATGTCTGGGCTGTAATGTAATGTACTGAGTGAAGTCTGTCAGATGTGTAGGATCATTGATGGAGCTGATGAGAAGGTTTCTAGGTAGCCTTCTTGGGGTCAGTCGTGGTGGAGACGTCTTCTGTGATGCTAATCAGGATGTCTAGAGAAGTGTTTACAGGAACTTACATTTCTAAGGCCTCCCCCATTCAGAAGGACTCCACCATTCAGATCCGAATACTAGATTGGATCGCAACTGGTCAGGACGTCTCCAGTCCGTGTCATCTCATCACAATATGCAAGTGATGGAGAATGAAGTTGTCCTAGCAGGCAATGTGGTGGAGACGTCTTCTGTGATGCTAATCAGGGTGTCTCGAGAAGGGTTTACAGGAGTCATGCCCACACAAGAAATTTATATAAAAATCTATAGCTTTATTACATCAAATAAAGACAAAGAATAATAAAAGATCCACAAACAGATCAGGAATAAGACTGTCAGCAAGGTAGCAATGACCTAAAATGCTTCGTGGAATCACAGGCCCCCAAGTCTCACTACCCCCGAAAAGTGAGTAATTAGGGATGAGCGAATCCACTTCGGATGAAACATCTGAAGTCGATTCACATAACAATTCATTTCAACACTGCTGAGCTGTGTATCTAATCCTATCCTGTGTGATACTGCCTGCTGAGCTGTGTATCTAATCCTATCCTGTGTGATACTGCCTGCTGAGCTGTGTATCTAATCCTATCCTATGTGATACTGTCTGCTGAGCTGTGTATCTAATCCTCTCCTGTGTGATACTGCCTGCTGAGCTGTGTATCTAATCCTATCCTGTGTGATACTGTCTGCTGAGCTGTGTATCTAATCCTATCCTGTGTGATACTGTCTGCTGAGCTGTGTATCTAATCCTATCCTGTGTGATACTGTCTGCTGAGCTGTGTATCTAATTCTATCATGTATGATACTGCCTGCTGAGCTGTGTATCTAATTCTATCATGTGTGATACTGTCTGCTGAGCTGTGTATCTAATCCTATCATGTGTGATACTGCCTGCTGAGCTGTGTATCTAATCGTATTCTGTGTGATACTGTCTGCGGAGCTGTGTATCTAATCGTATCCTGTGTGATACTTCCTGCTGAGCTGTGTATCTAATCCTATCCTGTGTGATACTGCCTGCTGAGCTGTGTATCTAATCCTATCCTGTGTGATACTGTCTGCTGAGCTGTGTATCTAATCCTATCCTGTGTGATACTGTCTGCGGAGCTGTGTATCTAATCGTGTCCTGTGTGATACAGTATGCTGAGCTGTGTATCTAATCCTATCCTGTGTGATACTGTCTGCTGAGCTGTGTATCTAATCCTATCCTGTGTGATACTGTCTGCTGAGCTGTGTATCTAATCGTATCCTGTGTGATACTGCATGCTGAGATGTGTATCTAATCCTATCCTGTGTGATACTGCCTGCTGAGCTGTGTATCTAATCCTATCCTGTGTGATACTGTCTGCTGAGCTGTGTATGTAATTCTATCATGTGTGATACTGCCTGCTGAGCTGTGTATCTAATCCTATCCTGTGTGATACTGTCTGCTGAGCTGTGTATCTAATTCTATCATGTGTGATACTGCCTGCTGTGTATCTAATTCTATCATGTGTGATACTGCCTGCTGAGCTGTGTATCTAATTCTATCATGTGTGATACGGTCTGCTGAGCTATGTATCTAATTCTATCACATGTGATACTGTCTGCTGAGCTGTGTATCTAATCCTATCCTGTGTGATACTGTCTGCTGAGCTGTGTATCTAATCCTATCCTGTGTGATACTGTCTGCTGAGCTGTGTATCTAATTCTATCATGTGTGATACTGCCTGCTGAGCTGTGTATCTCACCCTATCCTGTGTGATACTGTCTTCTGAGCTGTGTATCTAATTCTATCATGTGTGATACTGCCTGCTGAGCTGTGTATCTAATTCTATCATGTGTGATACTGCCTGCTGAGCTGTGTATCTAATTCTATCATGTGTGATACTGCCTGCTGAGCTGTGTATCTAATTCTATCCTGTGTGATACTGTCTGCTGAGCTGTGTATCTAATTCTATCATGTGTGATACTGCCTGCTGAGCTGTGTATCTAATCCTATCCTGTGTGATACTGTCTGCTGAGCTGTGTATCTAATCCAATCCTGTGTGATACAGTCTGCTGAGCTGTGTATCTAATCCTATCCTGTGTGATACTGCCTGCTGAGCTGTGTATCTAATCCTATCCTGTGTGATACTCGGTGACCTCCTGCCCAGCAGCTTGTGTGTCACTCAGACCACAGCTCAGAGGAAGGAGAAGAACGGCGCACAGGGGAGTATGTACTATATGTGTTCCGGCAGAATAGGGGGGGGGGGGCGTTATATATACTATAGGGGAGTATGCACTATATGTGTTCCGACAGAATGCGGGGGGGGGCATTATATATACTACAGGGGAGTGTTATGTACAGTAAGTGGGGCATCCTATATTCTACAGGGGGCATTATATACTGCATATTACAAACCTTTGCCCGCATCTTCCACTAATTGCGGAGGTTTAGCTCAGGTGCCGTACGGCAGGAGCAGCCAGGAACACAGACACAGGAGAACTCTTCAGGTCAGAGGTTTGGTTTATTAAATGAAGAAGAGAATGCGTCCATCTTACAGCCGCTTTTTTCAGCAGTATGACAGGAGAAGTAAATGGTGAAGCCAAAGTCCTTACTTCAGAGTGTTCCCAATAACGAGGTTCTTCTCACCAGTCTGTGTGGTTGGGGTAGAGCAGAAGACCTCAGCTACTCAGCTTGTCCAGCCTGGAGGAACAGAGAAAGTCTCCTCTTTAGTCTTTGTTTCTCCCCCTCCCCCCAGTAACACCTACACATCATCCAGGTCTTCTCCTCCTGGATTACCATATACACAGTGGATATAAAAAGTGTACACGCCCCTGTTAAAATGTCAGGTTTCTGTGATGTAAAAAAATGAAACAAAGATAAATCATTTCAGAACTTTTTCCACCTTTAATGTGACCTATAAACTGTACAACTCAATTGGAAAACAAACTGAAATATTTTAGGTGGAGGGAAGAAAAAGAAAAAAAAACTAAAATGATGTTGTTGCATAAGTGTGCACACCCTCTTATAACTGGGCATGTAGCTGTGTTTAGAATGAAGCAATCACATTCAGAATCCTGTTAGATCGGAGTCAGCATACACCGGCCATCATGTAAAGGGCCTCTGATTAACCCCAAATAAAGTGCAGCTGCTCTAGTTGGTCTTTCCTGAAATGTTCTTAGTCACATCCCACAGCAGAAGCCATGGTCCACAGAGGGCTTCCAAAGCATCAGAGGGATCTCATTGTTAGAAGGTATCAGTCAGGAGAAGGGGACAAAAGAATTTCCAAGGCATTAGATCTACCATGGAACACAGTGGAGGAAATATGGCACAGCAGTGACATTACCTAGAACTGGGCGTCCCTCCAAAATTGATGAAAAGACCAGAAGAAAACTGGTCTGGGAGGCGACCAAGGGGCCTACAGCAACATTAAAGGAGCTGCAGGAATATCTGGCAAGTCTTGGCTGTGTGGTCCATGTGACAACAAACTCCCGTATTCTTCATATGTCTGGGCTATGGGGTAGAGGGGCAAGACGAAAGCCTTTTCTTTCCAAGAAAAACATCCAAGCCAGGCGACATTCTGCAAAAACACATCTGAAGTCTCTCAAAAGCATGTGGGAAAAGGTGTTATGGTCTGATGAAACCAAGGTTGAACTTTTTAGCCATAATTCCAAAAGATATGTTTGGCCCAAAAACAATACTGCCCTTCACCAAAAGAACCCCATCCCCACAGTGAAGCATGGTGGTGGCAGCATCATGCCAAGGGGCTGTTCTTCTTCAGCTGGAACTGGGGCCTTAGTTAAGCTAGAGGGAATTCTGAACAGTTCCAAATACCAGTCAATATTGGCCCAAAACCTTCAGGCTTCTGCTAGAAAGCTGAACAGGAAGAGGAACTTCATCTTTCAGCATGACAACGACCCAAAGCATCTATCCAAATCAACAAAGGAATGGCTTCACCAGAAGAAGATTACAGTTTTGGAATGGCCCAGCCAGAGCCCAGACCTGAATACGATTGACAATCTGTGGGGTGATCTGAAGAGGGCTGTGCCCAGGAGATGCCCTCGCAATCAGACAGATTTGGAGGGTTTTTGCAAAGAAGAGTGGGAAATCTTGCCAAGTCAAAATGTGCCATGCTGATAGACTCATACCCAAAAAGACTGAGTGCTGGAATAAAATCAAAAGGGGCTTCAACAAAGTATTAGTTTAAGGATGTGCACACTTATATATATATATTTTGCTTTCTTCCCTCTACCTAAAAGATTTCAGTTTGTTTTTCAGTTGAGTTGTACAGTTTATAGGTCACATTAAAGGTGGAAAATGATTTTTTTTACATCACAGAAACCTGACAATTTAACAGGGGTGTGTAGACTTTTTATATCCACTGTATATATACTCTACCTACATAGAATGAATAAGAACTGAATAAACTTACCTTCCAGATGGTTTATCTGTGGATAAAACAACCGCGACGCGCCAGAAAATCTGCCATAAATTCCTGAGGATCAGAGAAGCCGCTCTTACTGAAGTCCAGTTCTTCGTAGGAGACAACGCTCAGACAATTGCCTATTTTCTGAACGTTTTCCTTTGCTTTAATCACATCTTGGGCGATTTCGGATGCCTTTGCGTTTTTCTTGCACGCTCTGCGGAGGTGCACCGACAGATTGTCGTGAAATTCCCCACAGGTCTTGCAGACTAGGGGAGTGCGATTTCCCTTCTTGGCAGAGCCCATCTTCGATGATCAGTAGGAAAGTAAAATGCTTCCAAGAAATGAACTGGAAAGGTGAGTATCCGATCCCCTCAGAGTACAGCAGCGGAGTCTGACAGAAGTAGAGAAGTCCTCGCAGTCTTCAGGAGAGAAGCTGTGGAGCTGTAGCAGAAAGCTCCAGGAGCCGAACACAAGTGATCTGATGCCCGGTCTCTGGAGGCTACATATATACAGTCACACTGACCAATCAGAGAGCAGGATGAAACAATAGACTCCACTGACCAATCAGAGAGCAGGATAAAACAATAGACTCCACTGACCAATCAGTGACGATACTGAAATAACATGTGATGTGTATTTAAATATTTAACCCCTAAGGGGGCAATGACATTAACCAATTATCTGACAGATTTTCATTGGTCAGATGGCCATTTACACACAGAGATCTTTTGTTCTACGCACAAACTATTGATCTGATTGGAAAGATATTGCTCAGATAATCTGTTGGTATAAATGCCCTCTAAGTATCTGCAGCCGGTCTGGACACCTTGGCGCGGCTTTTCTTCGCATCTCACATTCTAATCTAATTTCTGCCAACACAGACACAAAAACATTATTTTGAGCTGAATTGGTTATAAAAGATTAAAGGTTGATTCACGCTGAGCAGAGATGATGTCCGCCAACCATGTTGGAGAAGTAAAAGAGAGCACTGTGCATCAGCCACTGTGGTCACCAGACGAGCCTTTGGTGGTGGTGGTGTCACAGTGTGGGCAGGTGTGTCTGGTCAATACAGAAGTGCCCTACACTGTGTGACTGGTCCAGTGACAGCCCATACTACTGGAAGAACATCATTAATCCAGTCGTTGTGCCTTTGCATAAACAACACAGGCCTAATGTCATCTTCATGGAGGACCTCATCGAGGTTGCATCATTAGGGAACGGCTGCTTTTAACTGGGGAACCTCACATGGAGTGGTCTGCACTTTCTCCAGACCTTAATCCCATTGAAAACCTATGGGATCAGCTGAGTTGCCATGTAGAGGCACGTAACTCTGTACCTCAGAACCTCAATAACCTGAGGGCCACAGAAGGAAGAGGACTGAAGTCCTCGAAACGCGTTTAGCGTTATATCCCTGTCAAAATCAAGTTTCTGGAGACGATGGATGAAAGTTGAAGTATTTTTTACAAAGTGGAGCGCTCCATTTCTTCATCCGACCTACAGCTCTCACAGGAGTATCGGACTAAGACTATTATACTCAAACTCCCAAGTCCCGCGATATCTCTGGGGTACCACGTGATAGACGCCAGAGAGCGGAGACGCCGAGAGCGAGCAGTGGAACAACGCGGCGAAATCAGACGGCCAGAGTGGCGTGTATGTTGGTAAGATATTATTTCTATGTGAATTTACCATATATCCAACTACTGAAGGCTGCAATATCCAGCAATACAAGAATTATTGATGATAAATCTAGAGAGGGAGTTGATATCCCCCAACAACTAAAACAACTTGCGGACTTGGCTATATTTCCTCAATTAAAGAGACAGTACACCGGATTGGACACTTATTGCCAATTGGCAAAGAAACACTATACTGTCCCAAGCAACTTCATTTTGGTGCGGTTCATGATACTATTAGTCCAGTGCCATTGAATTTTTATTATTTATTTTTTAGGGGTTCTTTTAATATAGGTATTTTAATGTTAAAGTATATATATTTCTGCTAATGTATATGATTGAACTAGCGGGTAATTATTAATAAACTGTTGTTTGATGTGCAACCACGTAGCGAGTGCCAGCCGTCTTTTCTAGTTTATGCATATCTCTTGTACTGACTGAGTGAGCAGTCCTTCGGCTAGAGCACCCCTACCATACTGAGGAGGGTGGTGAGCTATCCACATATTTTCTAAATGACCTAAAATGCTTTGTGGAATCACAGGCCCCCAAGTCTCACTACCCCCGAAAAGTGTGTAATTAGGGATGAGCGAATCCACTTCGGATGAAACAACTGAAGTCGATTCACATAACACTTCATTTCAACACTGCTGAGCTGTGTATCTAATCCTATCCTGTGTGATACTGTCTGCCGAGCTACGTCAAGGAGAGCACTGTGCATCAGCCACTGTGGGCACCAGACGAGCCTTTGGTGGTGGTGGTGTCACAGTGTGGGCAGGTGTGTCTGGTCAATACAGAAGTGCCCTACACTGTGTGACTGGTCCAGTGACAGCCCATACTACTGGAAGAATATCATTAATCCAGTCGTTGTGCCTTTGCATGAACAACACAGGCCTAATGTCATCTTCATGGAGGACCTCATCGAGGTTGCATCATTAGGGAACGGCTGCTTTAGACTGGGGAACCTCACATGGAGTGGTCTGTACTCTCTCCAGACCTGAATCCCATTGAAAACCTATGGGATCAGCTGGGTTGCCATGTAGAGGCACGTAACTCTGTACCTCAGAACCTCAATAACCTGAGGGCCACACCACAAGAAGAGTGGGATGCCATGCCTCAGCATTCAATAAGGCGACTTGTGATAATTGATGCTTGAGGCCACATGACAAGTTCCTGAGACGCTGACATTTTGTGGCGGTGTACCCAGCACTGGGGTCGGCTTTTGTTTCAATAAATAGTTTTAGATGAGGAAATCTCCACTGCTGCTTCTACTTAATCCCTGACCTTCATAATATAATATCACTGTAGCCAGAACTTTACGTTTTCCATAACATTCACCCCAAAGCCAAATATCCCTTTTTTTGAGTAGTGTATGTCTCATTATCTATTTATTTATCTAAGATCTGGTGATATAGAATGTCTGGGCTGTAATGTAATGTACTGAAGTCTGTCAGATGTGTAGGATCATTGATGGAGCTGATGAGAAGGTTTCTAGGTAGCCTTCTTGGGGTCAGTCGTGGTGGAGACGTCTTCTGTGATGCTAATCAGGATGTCTAGAGAAGTGTTTACAGGAACTTACATTTCTAAGGCCTCCCCCATTCAGAAGGACTCCCCCATTCAGATCCGAATACTAGATTGGATCGCAACTGGTCAGGACGTCTCCAGTCCGTGTCATCTCATCACAATATGCAAGTGACGGAGAATGAAGTTATCCTAGCAGGCAATGTGATGGAGACGTCTTCTGTGATGCTAATCAGGATGTCTCGAGAAGGGTTTACAGGAGTCATGCCCACACAAGAAATTTATATAAAAATCTATAGCTTTATTACATCAAATAAAGACAAAGAATAATAAAAGATCCACAAACAGATCAGGAATAAGACTGTCAGCAAGGTAGCAATGACCTAAAATGCTTTGTGGAATCACAGGCCCCCAAGTCTCACTACCCCCGAAAAGTGTGTAATTAGGGATGAGCGAATCCACTTCGGATGAAACAACTGAAGTCGATTCACATAACACTTCATTTCAACACTGCTGAGCTGTGTATCTAATCCTATCCTGTGTGATACTGTCTGCCGAGCTACGTCAAGGAGAGCACTGTGCATCAGCCACTGTGGGCACCAGACGAGCCTTTGGTGGTGGTGGTGGTGGTGTCACAGTGTGGGCAGGTGTGTCTGGTCAATACAGAAGTGCCCTACACTGTGTGACTGGTCCAGTGACAGCCCATACTACTGGAAGAACATCATTAATCCAGTCGTTGTGCCTTTTCATAAACAACACAGGCCTAATGTCATCTTCATGGAGGACCTCATCGAGGTTGCATCATTAGGGATCCAAAAACAGATCAGGAATAAGACTGTCAGCAAGGTAGCAATGACCTAAAATGCTTTGTGGAATCACAGGCCCCCAAGTCTCACTACCCCCGAAAAGTGTGTAATTAGGGATGAGCGAATCCACTTCGGATGAAACATCTGAAGTCGATTCACATAACACTTCATTTAAACACTGCTGAGCTGTGTATCTAATCCTATCCTGTGTGATACTGTCTGCCGAGCTACGTCAAGGAGAGCACTGTGCATCAGCCACTGTGGGCACCAGACGAGCCTTTGGTGGTGGTGGTGTCACAGTGTAGGCAGGTGTGTCTGGTCAATACAGAAGTGCCCTACGCTGTGTGACTGGTCCAGTGACAGCCCATACTACTGGAAGAACATCATTAATCCAGTCGTTGTGCCTTTGCATAAACAACACAGGCCTAATGTCATCTTCATGGAGGACCTCATCGAGGTTGCATCATTAGGGAACGGCTGCTTTAGACTGGGGAACCTCACATGGAGTGGTCTGCACTTTCTCCAGACCTGAATCCCATTGAAAACCTAAGGGATCAGCTGAGTTGCCATGTAGAGGCACGTAACTCTGTACCTCAGAACCTCAATAACCTGAGGGCCACACCACAAGAAGAGTGGGATGCCATGCCTCAGCATTCAATAAGGCGACTTGTGATAATTGATGCTTGAGGCCACATGACAAGTTCCTGAGACGCTGACATTTTGTGGCGGTGTACCCAGCACTGGGGTCGGCTTTTGTTTCAATAAATAGTTTTAGATGAGGAAATCTCCACTGCTGCTTCTACTTAATCCCCGACCTTCATGATATAATATCACTGTAGCCAGAACTTTAGGTTTTCCATAACTTTCAGCCCCAAGCCAAATATCCCTTTTTTTGAATAGTGTATGTCTCATTATCTATTTATTTATCTAAGATCTGGTGATATAGAATGTCTGGGCTGTAATGTAATGTACTGAAGTCTGTCAGATGTGTAGGATCATTGATGGAGCTGATGAGAAGGTTTCTAGGTAGCCTTCTTGGGGTCAGTCGTGGTGGAGACGTCTTCTGTGATGCTAATCAGGATGTCTAGAGAAGTGTTTACAGGAACTTACATTTCTAAGGCCTCCCCCATTCAGAAGGACTCCCCCATTCAGATCCGAATACTAGATTGGATCGCAACTGGTCAGGACGTCTCCAGTCCGTGTCATCTCATCACAATATGCAAGTGACGGAGAATGAAGTTATCCTAGCAGGCAATGTGGTGGAAACGTCTTCTGTGATGCTAATCAGGATGTCTCGAGAAGGGTTTACAGGAGTCATGCCCACACAAGAAATTTATATAAAAATCTATAGCTTTATTACATCAAATAAAGACAAAGAATAATAAAAGATCCACAAACAGATCAGGAATAAGACTGTCAGCAAGGTAGCAATGACCTAAAATGCTTTGTGGAATCACAGGCCCCCAAGTCTCACTACCCCCGAAAAGTGTGTAATTAGGGATGAGCGAATCCACTTCGGATGAAACAACTGAAGTCGATTCACATAACACTTCATTTCAACACTGCTGAGCTGTGTATCTAATCCTATCCTGTGTGATACTGTCTGCCGAGCTACGTCAAGGAGAGCACTGTGCATCAGCCACTGTGGGCACCAGACGAGCCTTTGGTGGTGGTGGTGGTGGTGTCACAGTGTGGGCAGGTGTGTCTGGTCAATACAGAAGTGCCCTACACTGTGTGACTGGTCCAGTGACAGCCCATACTACTGGAAGAACATCATTAATCCAGTCGTTGTGCCTTTTCATAAACAACACAGGCCTAATGTCATCTTCATGGAGGACCTCATCGAGGTTGCATCATTAGGGAACGGCTGCTTTAGACTGGGGAACCTCACATGGAGTGGTCTGCACTTTCTCCAGACCTGAATCCCATTGAAAACCTATAGGATCAGCTGAGTTGCCATGTAGAGGCACGTAACTCTGTACCTCAGAACCTCAATAACCTGAGGGCCACACCACAAGAAGAGTGGGATGCCATGCCTCAGCATTCAATAAGGCGACTTGTGATAATTGATGCTTGAGGCCACATGACAAGTTCCTGAGACGCTGACATTTTGTGGCGGTGTACCCAGCACTGGGGTCGGCTTTTGTTTCAATAAATAGTTTGAGATGAGGAAATCTCCACTGCTGCTTCTACTTAATCCCCGACCTTCATGATATAATATCACTGGAGCCAGAACTTTACGTTTTCCATAACTTTCACCCCCAAGCCAAATATCCATTTTTTTTGAGTAGTGTGTGTCTCATTATCTATTTATCTAAGATCTGGTGATATTAAATGTCTGGGCTGTAATGTAATGTACTGAGTGAAGTCTGTCAGATGTGTAGGATCATTGATGGAGCTGATGAGAAGGTTTCTAGGTAGCCTTCTTGGGGTCAGTCGTGGTGGAGACGTCTTCTGTGATGCTAATCAGGATGTCTAGAGAAGTGTTTACAGGAACTTACATTTCTAAGGCCTCCCCCATTCAGAAGGACTCCACCATTCAGATCCGAATACTAGATTGGATCGCAACTGGTCAGGACGTCTCCAGTCCGTGTCATCTCATCACAATATGCAAGTGATGGAGAATGAAGTTGTCCTAGCAGGCAATGTGGTGGAGACGTCTTCTGTGATGCTAATCAGGATGTCTCGAGAAGGGTTTACAGGAGTCATGCCCACACAAGAAATTTATATAAAAATCTATAGCTTTATTACATCAAATAAAGACAAAGAATAATAAAAGATCCACAAACAGATCAAGAATAAGACTGTCAGCAAGGTAGCAATGACCTAAAATGCTTCGTGGAATCACAGGCCCCCAAGTCTCACTACCCCCGAAAAGTGTGTAATTAGGGATGAGCGAATCCACTTCGGATGAAACATCTGAAGTCGATTCACATAACAATTCATTTCAACACTGCTGAGCTGTGTATCTAATCCTATCCTGTGTGATACTGCCTGCTGAGCTGTGTATCTAATCCTATCCTGTGTGATACTGTCTGCTGAGCTGTGTATCTAATCCTATCCTGTGTGATACTGTCTGCTGAGCTGTGTATCTAATCCTATCCTGTGTGATACTGTCTGCTGAGCTGTGTATCTAATTCTATCATGTATGATACTGCCTGCTGAGCTGTGTATCTAATTCTATCATGTGTGATACTGTCTGCTGAGCTGTGTATCTAATCCTATCATGTGTGATACTGCCTGCTGAGCTGTGTATCTAATCGTATTCTGTGTGATACTGTCTGCGGAGCTGTGTATCTAATCGTATCCTGTGTGATACTCCCTGCTGAGCTGTGTATCTAATCCTATCCTGTGTGATACTGCCTGCTGAGCTGTGTATCTAATCCTATTCTGTGTGATACAGTCTGCTGAGCTGTGTATCTAATCCTATCCTGTGTGATACTGTCTGCGGAGCTGTGTATCTAATCGTATCCTGTGTGATACAGTATGCTGAGCTGTGTATCTAATCCTATCCTGTGTGATACTGTCTGCTGAGCTGTGTATCTAATCCTATCCTGTGTGATACTGTCTGCTGAGCTGTGTATCTAATCGTATCCTGTGTGATACTGCATGCTGAGATGTGTATCTAATCCTATCCTGTGTGATACTGCCTGCTGAGCTGTGTATCTAATCCTATCCTGTGTGATACTGTCTGCTGAGCTGTGTATGTAATTCTATCATGTGTGATACTGCCTGCTGAGCTGTGTATCTAATCCTATCCTGTGTGATACTGTCTGCTGAGCTGTGTATCTAATTCTATCATGTGTGATACTGCCTGCTGTGTATCTAATTCTATCATGTGTGATACTGCCTGCTGAGCTGTGTATCTAATTCTATCATGTGTGATACTGCCTGCTGAGCTATGTATCTAATTCTATCACATGTGATACTGTCTGCTGAGCTGTGTATCTAATCCTATCCTGTGTGATACTGTCTGCTGAGCTGTGTATCTAATCCTATCCTGTGTGATACTGTCTGCTGAGCTGTGTATCTAATTCTATCATGTGTGATACTGCCTGCTGAGCTGTGTATCTCATCCTATCCTGTGTGATACTGTCTGCTGAGCTGTGTATCTAATTCTATCATGTGTGATACTGCCTGCTGAGCTGTGTATCTAATTCTATCATGTGTGATACTGGCTGCTGAGCTGTGTATCTAATTCTATCATGTGTGATACTGCCTGCTGAGCTGTGTATCTAATTCTATCATGTGTGATACTGTCTGCTGAGCTGTGTATCTAATCCTATCCTGTGTGATACTGCCTGCTGAGCTGTGTATCTAATCCTATCCTGTGTGATACTGTCTGCTGAGCTGTGTATCTAATCCAATCCTGTGTGATACAGTCTGCTGAGCTGTGTATCTAATCCTATCCTGTGTGATACTGCCTGCTGAGCTGTGTATCTAATCCTATCCTGTGTGATACTCGGTGACCTCCTGCCCAGCAGCTTGTGTGTCACTCAGACCACAGCTCAGAGGAAGGAGAAGAACGGCGCACAGGGGAGTATGTACTATATGTGTTCCGGCAGAATAGGGGGGGGGGGGGGGCGTTATATATACTATAGGGGAGTATGCACTATATGTGTTCCGACAGAATGCGGGGGGGGCATTATATATACTACAGGGGAGTATTATGTACAGTAAGTGGGGCATCCTATATTCTACAGGGGGCATTATATACTGCATATTACAAACCTTTGCCCGCATCTTCCACTAATTGCGAAGGTTTAGCTCAGGTGCCGTACGGCAGGAGCAGCCAGGAACACAGACACAGGAGAACTCTTCAGGTCAGAGGTTTGGTTTATTAAATGAAGAAGAGAATGCGTCCATCTTACAGCCGCTTTTTTCAGCAGTATGACAGGAGAAGTAAATGGTGAAGCCAAAGTCCTTACTTCAGAGTGTTCCCAATAACGAGGTTCTTCTCACCAGTCTGTGTGGTTGGGGTAGAGCAGAAGACCTCAGCTACTCAGCTTGTCCAGCCTGGAGGAACAGAGAAAGTCTCCTCTTTAGTCTTTGTTTCTCCCCCTCCCCCCAGTAACACCTACACATCATCCAGGTCTTCTCCTCCTGGATTACCATATACACAGTGGATATAAAAAGTCTACACGCCCCTGTTAAAATGTCAGGTTTCTGTGATGTAAAAAAATGAAACAAAGATAAATCATTTCAGAACTTTTTCCACCTTTAATGTGACCTATAAACTGTACAACTCAATTGGAAAACAAACTGAAATATTTTAGGTGGAGGGAAGAAAAAGAAAAAAAAACTAAAATGATGTTGTTGCATAAGTGTGCACACCCTCTTATAACTGGGCATGTAGCTGTGTTTAGAATGAAGCAATCACATTCAGAATCCTGTTAGATCGGAGTCAGCATACACCGGCCATCATGTAAAGGGCCTCTGATTAACCCCAAATAAAGTGCAGCTGCTCTAGTTGGTCTTTCCTGAAATGTTCTTAGTCACATCCCACAGCAGAAGCCATGGTCCACAGAGGGCTTCCAAAGCATCAGAGGGATCTCATTGTTAGAAGGTATCAGTCAGGAGAAGGGGACAAAAGAATTTCCAAGGCATTAGATCTACCATGGAACACAGTGGAGGAAATATGGCACAGCAGTGACATTACCTAGAACTGGGCGTCCCTCCAAAATTGATGAAAAGACCAGAAGAAAACTGGTCTGGGAGGCGACCAAGGGGCCTACAGCAACATTAAAGGAGCTGCAGGAATATCTGGCAAGTCTTGGCTGTGTGGTCCATGTGACAACAAACTCCCGTATTCTTCATATGTCTGGGCTATGGGGTAGAGGGGCAAGACGAAAGCCTTTTCTTTCCAAGAAAAACATCCAAGCCAGGCGACATTCTGCAAAAACACATCTGAAGTCTCTCAAAAGCATGTGGGAAAAGGTGTTATGGTCTGATGAAACCAAGGTTGAACTTTTTAGCCATAATTCCAAAAGATATGTTTGGCCCAAAAACAATACTGCCCTTCACCAAAAGAACCCCATCCCCACAGTGAAGCATGGTGGTGGCAGCATCATGCCAAGGGGCTGTTCTTCTTCAGCTGGAACTGGGGCCTTAGTTAAGCTAGAGGGAATTCTGAACAGTTCCAAATACCAGTCAATATTGGCCCAAAACCTTCAGGCTTCTGCTAGAAAGCTGAACAGGAAGAGGAACTTCATCTTTCAGCATGACAACGACCCAAAGCATCTATCCAAATCAACAAAGGAATGGCTTCACCAGAAGAAGATTACAGTTTTGGAATGGCCCAGCCAGAGCCCAGACCTGAATACGATTGACAATCTGTGGGGTGATCTGAAGAGGGCTGTGCCCAGGAGATGCCCTCGCAATCAGACAGATTTGGAGGGTTTTTGCAAAGAAGAGTGGGAAATCTTGCCAAGTCAAAATGTGCCATGCTGATAGACTCATACCCAAAAAGACTGAGTGCTGGAATAAAATCAAAAGGGGCTTCAACAAAGTATTAGTTTAAGGATGTGCACACTTATATATATATATTTTGCTTTCTTCCCACTACCTAAAAGATTTCAGTTTGTTTTTCAGTTGAGTTGTACAGTTTATAGGTCACATTAAAGGTGGAAAATGATTTTTTTTACATCACAGAAACCTGACAATTTAACAGGGGTGTGTAGACTTTTTATATCCACTGTATATATACTCTACCTACATAGAATGAATAAGAACTGAATAAACTTACCTTCCAGATGGTTTATCTGTGGATAAAACAACCGCGACGCGCCAGAAAATCTGCCATAAATTCCTGAGGATCAGAGAAGCCGCTCTTACTGAAGTCCAGTTCTTCGTAGGAGACGACGCTCAGACAATTGCCTATTTTCTGAACGTTTTCCTTTGCTTTAATCACATCTTGGGCGATTTCGGATGCCTTTGCGTTTTTCTTGCACGCTCTGCGGAGGTGCACCGACAGATTGTCGTGAAATTCCCCACAGGTCTTGCAGACTAGGGGAGTGCGATTTCCCTTCTTGGCAGAGCCCATCTTTGATGATCAGTAGGAAAGTAAAATGCTTCCAAGAAATGAACTGGAAAGGTGAGTATCCGATCCCCTCAGAGTACAGCAGCGGAGTCTGACAGAAGTAGAGAAGTCCTCGCAGTCTTCAGGAGAGAAGCTGTGGAGCTGTAGCAGAAAGCTCCAGGAGCCGAACACAAGTGATCTGATGCCCGGTCTCTGGAGGCTACATATATACAGTCACACTGACCAATCAGACAGCAGGATGAAACAATAGACTCCACTGACCAATCAGAGAGCAGGATAAAACAATAGACTCCACTGACCAATCAGTGACGATACTGAAATAACATGTGATGTGTATTTAAATATTTAACCCCTAAGGGGGCAATGACATTAACCAATTATCTGACAGATTTTCATTGGTCAGATGGCCATTTACACACAGAGATCTTTTGTTCTACGCACAAACTATTGGTCTGATTGGAAAGATATTGCTCAGATAATCTGTTGGTATAAATGCCCTCTAAGTATCTGCAGCCGGTCTGGACACCTTGGCGCGGCTTTTCTTCGCATCTCACATTCTAATCTAATTTCTGCCAACACAGACACAAAAACATTATTTTGAGCTGAATTGGTTATGAAAGATTAAAGGTTGATTCACGCTGAGCAGAGATGATGTCCGCCAACCATGTTGGAGAAGTAAAAGAGAGCACTGTGCATCAGCCACTGTGGTCACCAGACGAGCCTTTGGTGGTGGTGGTGTCACAGTGTGGGCAGGTGTGTCTGGTCAATATAGAAGTGCCCTACACTGTGTGACTGGTCCAGTGACAGCCCATACTACTGGAAGAACATCATTAATCCAGTCGTTGTGCCTTTGCATAAACAACACAGGCCTAATGTCATCTTCATGGAGGACCTCATCGAGGTTGCATCATTAGGGAACGGCTGCTTTAGACTGGGGAACCTCACATGGAGTGGTCTGCACTTTCTCCAGACCTTAATCCCATTGAAAACCTATGGGATCAGCTGAGTTGCCATGTAGAGGCACGTAACTCTGTACCTCAGAACCTCAATAACCTGAGGGCCACACCACAAGAAGAGTGGGATGCCATGCCTCAGCATTCAATAAGGCGACTTGTGATAATTGATGCTTGAGGCCACATGACAAGTTCCTGAGACGCTGACATTTTGTGGCGGTGTACCCAGCACTGGGGTCGGCTTTTGTTTCGATAAATAGTTTGAGATGAGGAAATCTCCACTGCTGCTTCTACTTAATCCCCGACCTTCATGATATAATATCACTGGAGCCAGAACTTTACATTTTCCATAACTTTCACCCCCAAGCCAAATATCCCTTTTTTTGAGTAGTGTGTGTCTCATTATCTATTTATCTAAGATCTGGTGATATTAAATGTCTGGGCTGTAATGTAATGTACTGAGTGAAGTCTATCAGATGTGTAGGATCATTGATGGAGCTGATGAGAAGGTTTCTAGGTAGCCTTCTTGGGGTCAGTCGTGGTGGAGACGTCTTCTGTGATGCTAATCAGGATGTCTAGAGAAGTGTTTACAGGAACTTACATTTCTAAGGCCTCCCCCATTCAGAAGGACTCCACCATTCAGATCCGAATACTAGATTGGATCGCAACTGGTCAGGACGTCTCCAGTCCGTGTCATCTCATCACAATATGCAAGTGATGGAGAATGAAGTTGTCCTAGCAGGCAATGTGGTGGAGACGTCTTCTGTGATGCTAATCAGGATGTCTCGAGAAGGGTTTACAGGAGTCATGCCCACACAAGAAATTTATATAAAAATCTATAGCTTTATTACATCAAATAAAGACAAAGAATAATAAAAGATCCACAAACAGATCAGGAATAAGACTGTCAGCAAGGTAGCAATGACGTAAAATGCTTTGTGGAATCACAGGCCCCCAAGTCTCACTACCCCCGAAAAGTGTGTAATTAGGGATGAGCGAATCCTCTTCGGATGAAACATCTGAAGTCGATTCACATAACACTTCATTTCAACACTGCTGAGCTGTGTATCTAATCCTATCCTGTGTGATACTGTCTGCCGAGCTACGTCAAGGAGAGCACTGTGCATCAGCCACTGTGGGCACCAGACGAGCCTTTGGTGGTGGTGGTGTCACAGTGTGGGCAGGTGTGTCTGGTCAATACAGAAGTGCCCTACACTGTGTGACTGGTCCAGTGACAGCCCATACTACTGGAAGAATATCATTAATCCAGTCGTTGTGCCTTTGCATGAACAACACAGGCCTAATGTCATCTTCATGGAGGACCTCATCGAGGTTGCATCATTAGGGAACGGCTGCTTTAGACTGGGGAACCTCACATGGAGTGGTCTGTACTCTCTCCAGACCTGAATCCCATTGAAAACCTATGGGATCAGCTGGGTTGCCATGTAGAGGCACGTAACTCTGTACCTCAGAACCTCAATAACCTGAGGGCCACACCACAAGAAGAGTGGGATGCCATGCCTCAGCATTCAATAAGGCGACTTGTGATAATTGATGCTTGAGGCCACATGACAAGTTCCTGAGACGCTGACATTTTGTGGCGGTGTACCCAGCACTGGGGTCGGCTTTTGTTTCAATAAATAGTTTTAGATGAGGAAATCTCCACTGCTGCTTCTACTTAATCCCTGACCTTCATAATATAATATCACTGTAGCCAGAACTTTACGTTTTCCATAACATTCACCCCAAAGCCAAATATCCCTTTTTTTGAGTAGTGTATGTCTCATTATCTATTTATCTAAGATCTGGTGATATAGAATGTCTGGGCTGTAATGTAATGTACTGAAGTCTGTCAGATGTGTAGGATCATTGATGGAGCTGATGAGAAGGTTTCTAGGTAGCCTTCTTGGTGTCAGTCGTGGTGGAGACGTCTTCTGTGATGCTAATCAGGATGTCTAGAGAAGTGTTTACAGGAACTTACATTTCTAAGGCCTCCCCCATTCAGAAGGACTCCCCCATTCAGATCCGAATACTAGATTGGATCGCAACTGGTCAGGACGTCTCCAGTCCGTGTCATCTCATCACAATATGCAAGTGACGGAGAATGAAGTTATCCTAGCAGGCAATGTGATGGAGACGTCTTCTGTGATGCTAATCAGGATGTCTCGAGAAGGGTTTACAGGAGTCATGCCCACACAAGAAATTTATATAAAAATCTATAGCTTTATTACATCAAATAAAGACAAAGAATAATAAAAGATCCACAAACAGATCAGGAATAAGACTGTCAGCAAGGTAGCAATGACCTAAAATGCTTTGTGGAATCACAGGCCCCCAAGTCTCACTACCCCCGAAAAGTGTGTAATTAGGGATGAGCGAATCCTCTTCGGATGAAACAACTGAAGTCGATTCACATAACACTTCATTTCAACACTGCTGAGCTGTGTATCTAATCCTATCCTGTGTGATACTGTCTGCCGAGCTACGTCAAGGAGAGCACTGTGCATCAGCCACTGTGGGCACCAGACGAGCCTTTGGTGGTGGTGGTGGTGGTGTCACAGTGTGGGCAGGTGTGTCTGGTCAATACAGAAGTGCCCTACACTGTGTGACTGGTCCAGTGACAGCCCATACTACTGGAAGAACATCATTAATCCAGTCGTTGTGCCTTTTCATAAACAACACAGGCCTAATGTCATCTTCATGGAGGACCTCATCGAGGTTGCATCATTAGGGATCCAAAAACAGATCAGGAATAAGACTGTCAGCAAGGTAGCAATGACCTAAAATGCTTTGTGGAATCACAGGCCCCCAAGTCTCACTACCCCCGAAAAGTGTGTAATTAGGGATGAGCGAATCCACTTCGGATGAAACATCTGAAGTCGATTCACATAACACTTCATTTAAACACTGCTGAGCTGTGTATCTAATCCTATCCTGTGTGATACTGTCTGCCGAGCTACGTCAAGGAGAGCACTGTGCATCAGCCACTGTGGGCACCAGACGAGCCTTTGGTGGTGGTGGTGTCACAGTGTAGGCAGGTGTGTCTGGTCAATACAGAAGTGCCCTACGCTGTGTGACTGGTCCAGTGACAGCCCATACTACTGGAAGAACATCATTAATCCAGTCGTTGTGCCTTTGCATAAACAACACAGGCCTAATGTCATCTTCATGGAGGACCTCATCGAGGTTGCATCATTAG
The DNA here is from genome assembly GCF_905171765.1 of Bufo bufo. Classification (NCBI taxonomy): domain Eukaryota; kingdom Metazoa; phylum Chordata; class Amphibia; order Anura; family Bufonidae; genus Bufo; species Bufo bufo. The sequence goes on from NC_053390.1 coordinate 8,717,316, forward strand.
GGAACGGCTGCTTTAGACTGGGGAACCTCACATGGAGTGGTCTGCACTTTCTCCAGACCTGAATCCCATTGAAAACCTAAGGGATCAGCTGAGTTGCCATGTAGAGGCACGTAACTCTGTACCTCAGAACCTCAATAACCTGAGGGCCACACCACAAGAAGAGTGGGATGCCATGCCTCAGCATTCAATAAGGCGACTTGTGATAATTGATGCTTGAGGCCACATGACAAGTTCCTGAGACGCTGACATTTTGTGGCGGTGTACCCAGCACTGGGGTCGGCTTTTGTTTCAATAAATAGTTTTAGATGAGGAAATCTCCACTGCTGCTTCTACTTAATCCCCGACCTTCATGATATAATATCACTGTAGCCAGAACTTTAGGTTTTCCATAACTTTCAGCCCCAAGCCAAATATCCCTTTTTTTGAATAGTGTATGTCTCATTATCTATTTATTTATCTAAGATCTGGTGATATAGAATGTCTGGGCTGTAATGTAATGTACTGAAGTCTGTCAGATGTGTAGGATCATTGATGGAGCTGATGAGAAGGTTTCTAGGTAGCCTTCTTGGGGTCAGTCGTGGTGGAGACGTCTTCTGTGATGCTAATCAGGATGTCTAGAGAAGTGTTTACAGGAACTTACATTTCTAAGGCCTCCCCCATTCAGAAGGACTCCCCCATTCAGATCCGAATACTAGATTGGATCGCAACTGGTCAGGACGTCTCCAGTCCGTGTCATCTCATCACAATATGCAAGTGACGGAGAATGAAGTTATCCTAGCAGGCAATGTGGTGGAAACGTCTTCTGTGATGCTAATCAGGATGTCTCGAGAAGGGTTTACAGGAGTCATGCCCACACAAGAAATTTATATAAAAATCTATAGCTTTATTACATCAAATAAAGACAAAGAATAATAAAAGATCCACAAACAGATCAGGAATAAGACTGTCAGCAAGGTAGCAATGACCTAAAATGCTTTGTGGAATCACAGGCCCCCAAGTCTCACTACCCCCGAAAAGTGTGTAATTAGGGATGAGCGAATCCACTTCGGATGAAACAACTGAAGTCGATTCACATAACACTTCATTTCAACACTGCTGAGCTGTGTATCTAATCCTATCCTGTGTGATACTGTCTGCCGAGCTACGTCAAGGAGAGCACTGTGCATCAGCCACTGTGGGCACCAGACGAGCCTTTGGTGGTGGTGGTGGTGGTGTCACAGTGTGGGCAGGTGTGTCTGGTCAATACAGAAGTGCCCTACACTGTGTGACTGGTCCAGTGACAGCCCATACTACTGGAAGAACATCATTAATCCAGTCGTTGTGCCTTTTCATAAACAACACAGGCCTAATGTCATCTTCATGGAGGACCTCATCGAGGTTGCATCATTAGGGAACGGCTGCTTTAGACTGGGGAACCTCACATGGAGTGGTCTGCACTTTCTCCAGACCTGAATCCCATTGAAAACCTATAGGATCAGCTGAGTTGCCATGTAGAGGCACGTAACTCTGTACCTCAGAACCTCAATAACCTGAGGGCCACACCACAAGAAGAGTGGGATGCCATGCCTCAGCATTCAATAAGGCGACTTGTGATAATTGATGCTTGAGGCCACATGACAAGTTCCTGAGACGCTGACATTTTGTGGCGGTGTACCCAGCACTGGGGTCGGCTTTTGTTTCAATAAATAGTTTGAGATGAGGAAATCTCCACTGCTGCTTCTACTTAATCCCCGACCTTCATGATATAATATCACTGGAGCCAGAACTTTACGTTTTCCATAACTTTCACCCCCAAGCCAAATATCCATTTTTTTTGAGTAGTGTGTGTCTCATTATCTATTTATCTAAGATCTGGTGATATTAAATGTCTGGGCTGTAATGTAATGTACTGAGTGAAGTCTGTCAGATGTGTAGGATCATTGATGGAGCTGATGAGAAGGTTTCTAGGTAGCCTTCTTGGGGTCAGTCGTGGTGGAGACGTCTTCTGTGATGCTAATCAGGATGTCTAGAGAAGTGTTTACAGGAACTTACATTTCTAAGGCCTCCCCCATTCAGAAGGACTCCACCATTCAGATCCGAATACTAGATTGGATCGCAACTGGTCAGGACGTCTCCAGTCCGTGTCATCTCATCACAATATGCAAGTGATGGAGAATGAAGTTGTCCTAGCAGGCAATGTGGTGGAGACGTCTTCTGTGATGCTAATCAGGATGTCTCGAGAAGGGTTTACAGGAGTCATGCCCACACAAGAAATTTATATAAAAATCTATAGCTTTATTACATCAAATAAAGACAAAGAATAATAAAAGATCCACAAACAGATCAAGAATAAGACTGTCAGCAAGGTAGCAATGACCTAAAATGCTTCGTGGAATCACAGGCCCCCAAGTCTCACTACCCCCGAAAAGTGTGTAATTAGGGATGAGCGAATCCACTTCGGATGAAACATCTGAAGTCGATTCACATAACAATTCATTTCAACACTGCTGAGCTGTGTATCTAATCCTATCCTGTGTGATACTGCCTGCTGAGCTGTGTATCTAATCCTATCCTGTGTGATACTGTCTGCTGAGCTGTGTATCTAATCCTATCCTGTGTGATACTGTCTGCTGAGCTGTGTATCTAATCCTATCCTGTGTGATACTGTCTGCTGAGCTGTGTATCTAATTCTATCATGTATGATACTGCCTGCTGAGCTGTGTATCTAATTCTATCATGTGTGATACTGTCTGCTGAGCTGTGTATCTAATCCTATCATGTGTGATACTGCCTGCTGAGCTGTGTATCTAATCGTATCCTGTGTGATACTCCCTGCTGAGCTGTGTATCTAATCGTATCCTGTGTGATACTCCCTGCTGAGCTGTGTATCTAATCCTATCCTGTGTGATACTGCCTGCTGAGCTGTGTATCTAATCCTATTCTGTGTGATACAGTCTGCTGAGCTGTGTATCTAATCCTATCCTGTGTGATACTGTCTGCGGAGCTGTGTATCTAATCGTATCCTGTGTGATACAGTATGCTGAGCTGTGTATCTAATCCTATCCTGTGTGATACTGTCTGCTGAGCTGTGTATCTAATCCTATCCTGTGTGATACTGTCTGCTGAGCTGTGTATCTAATCGTATCCTGTGTGATACTGCATGCTGAGATGTGTATCTAATCCTATCCTGTGTGATACTGCCTGCTGAGCTGTGTATCTAATCCTATCCTGTGTGATACTGTCTGCTGAGCTGTGTATGTAATTCTATCATGTGTGATACTGCCTGCTGAGCTGTGTATCTAATCCTATCCTGTGTGATACTGTCTGCTGAGCTGTGTATCTAATTCTATCATGTGTGATACTGCCTGCTGTGTATCTAATTCTATCATGTGTGATACTGCCTGCTGAGCTGTGTATCTAATTCTATCATGTGTGATACTGCCTGCTGAGCTATGTATCTAATTCTATCACATGTGATACTGTCTGCTGAGCTGTGTATCTAATCCTATCCTGTGTGATACTGTCTGCTGAGCTGTGTATCTAATCCTATCCTGTGTGATACTGTCTGCTGAGCTGTGTATCTAATTCTATCATGTGTGATACTGCCTGCTGAGCTGTGTATCTCATCCTATCCTGTGTGATACTGTCTGCTGAGCTGTGTATCTAATTCTATCATGTGTGATACTGCCTGCTGAGCTGTGTATCTAATTCTATCATGTGTGATACTGGCTGCTGAGCTGTGTATCTAATTCTATCATGTGTGATACTGCCTGCTGAGCTGTGTATCTAATTCTATCATGTGTGATACTGTCTGCTGAGCTGTGTATCTAATCCTATCCTGTGTGATACTGCCTGCTGAGCTGTGTATCTAATCCTATCCTGTGTGATACTGTCTGCTGAGCTGTGTATCTAATCCAATCCTGTGTGATACAGTCTGCTGAGCTGTGTATCTAATCCTATCCTGTGTGATACTGCCTGCTGAGCTGTGTATCTAATCCTATCCTGTGTGATACTCGGTGACCTCCTGCCCAGCAGCTTGTGTGTCACTCAGACCACAGCTCAGAGGAAGGAGAAGAACGGCGCACAGGGGAGTATGTACTATATGTGTTCCGGCAGAATAGGGGGGGGGGGGGGCGTTATATATACTATAGGGGAGTATGCACTATATGTGTTCCGACAGAATGCGGGGGGGGCATTATATATACTACAGGGGAGTATTATGTACAGTAAGTGGGGCATCCTATATTCTACAGGGGGCATTATATACTGCATATTACAAACCTTTGCCCGCATCTTCCACTAATTGCGAAGGTTTAGCTCAGGTGCCGTACGGCAGGAGCAGCCAGGAACACAGACACAGGAGAACTCTTCAGGTCAGAGGTTTGGTTTATTAAATGAAGAAGAGAATGCGTCCATCTTACAGCCGCTTTTTTCAGCAGTATGACAGGAGAAGTAAATGGTGAAGCCAAAGTCCTTACTTCAGAGTGTTCCCAATAACGAGGTTCTTCTCACCAGTCTGTGTGGTTGGGGTAGAGCAGAAGACCTCAGCTACTCAGCTTGTCCAGCCTGGAGGAACAGAGAAAGTCTCCTCTTTAGTCTTTGTTTCTCCCCCTCCCCCCAGTAACACCTACACATCATCCAGGTCTTCTCCTCCTGGATTACCATATACACAGTGGATATAAAAAGTCTACACGCCCCTGTTAAAATGTCAGGTTTCTGTGATGTAAAAAAATGAAACAAAGATAAATCATTTCAGAACTTTTTCCACCTTTAATGTGACCTATAAACTGTACAACTCAATTGGAAAACAAACTGAAATATTTTAGGTGGAGGGAAGAAAAAGAAAAAAAAACTAAAATGATGTTGTTGCATAAGTGTGCACACCCTCTTATAACTGGGCATGTAGCTGTGTTTAGAATGAAGCAATCACATTCAGAATCCTGTTAGATCGGAGTCAGCATACACCGGCCATCATGTAAAGGGCCTCTGATTAACCCCAAATAAAGTGCAGCTGCTCTAGTTGGTCTTTCCTGAAATGTTCTTAGTCACATCCCACAGCAGAAGCCATGGTCCACAGAGGGCTTCCAAAGCATCAGAGGGATCTCATTGTTAGAAGGTATCAGTCAGGAGAAGGGGACAAAAGAATTTCCAAGGCATTAGATCTACCATGGAACACAGTGGAGGAAATATGGCACAGCAGTGACATTACCTAGAACTGGGCGTCCCTCCAAAATTGATGAAAAGACCAGAAGAAAACTGGTCTGGGAGGCGACCAAGGGGCCTACAGCAACATTAAAGGAGCTGCAGGAATATCTGGCAAGTCTTGGCTGTGTGGTCCATGTGACAACAAACTCCCGTATTCTTCATATGTCTGGGCTATGGGGTAGAGGGGCAAGACGAAAGCCTTTTCTTTCCAAGAAAAACATCCAAGCCAGGCGACATTCTGCAAAAACACATCTGAAGTCTCTCAAAAGCATGTGGGAAAAGGTGTTATGGTCTGATGAAACCAAGGTTGAACTTTTTAGCCATAATTCCAAAAGATATGTTTGGCCCAAAAACAATACTGCCCTTCACCAAAAGAACCCCATCCCCACAGTGAAGCATGGTGGTGGCAGCATCATGCCAAGGGGCTGTTCTTCTTCAGCTGGAACTGGGGCCTTAGTTAAGCTAGAGGGAATTCTGAACAGTTCCAAATACCAGTCAATATTGGCCCAAAACCTTCAGGCTTCTGCTAGAAAGCTGAACAGGAAGAGGAACTTCATCTTTCAGCATGACAACGACCCAAAGCATCTATCCAAATCAACAAAGGAATGGCTTCACCAGAAGAAGATTACAGTTTTGGAATGGCCCAGCCAGAGCCCAGACCTGAATACGATTGACAATCTGTGGGGTGATCTGAAGAGGGCTGTGCCCAGGAGATGCCCTCGCAATCAGACAGATTTGGAGGGTTTTTGCAAAGAAGAGTGGGAAATCTTGCCAAGTCAAAATGTGCCATGCTGATAGACTCATACCCAAAAAGACTGAGTGCTGGAATAAAATCAAAAGGGGCTTCAACAAAGTATTAGTTTAAGGATGTGCACACTTATATATATATATTTTGCTTTCTTCCCACTACCTAAAAGATTTCAGTTTGTTTTTCAGTTGAGTTGTACAGTTTATAGGTCACATTAAAGGTGGAAAATGATTTTTTTTACATCACAGAAACCTGACAATTTAACAGGGGTGTGTAGACTTTTTATATCCACTGTATATATACTCTACCTACATAGAATGAATAAGAACTGAATAAACTTACCTTCCAGATGGTTTATCTGTGGATAAAACAACCGCGACGCGCCAGAAAATCTGCCATAAATTCCTGAGGATCAGAGAAGCCGCTCTTACTGAAGTCCAGTTCTTCGTAGGAGACGACGCTCAGACAATTGCCTATTTTCTGAACGTTTTCCTTTGCTTTAATCACATCTTGGGCGATTTCGGATGCCTTTGCGTTTTTCTTGCACGCTCTGCGGAGGTGCACCGACAGATTGTCGTGAAATTCCCCACAGGTCTTGCAGACTAGGGGAGTGCGATTTCCCTTCTTGGCAGAGCCCATCTTTGATGATCAGTAGGAAAGTAAAATGCTTCCAAGAAATGAACTGGAAAGGTGAGTATCCGATCCCCTCAGAGTACAGCAGCGGAGTCTGACAGAAGTAGAGAAGTCCTCGCAGTCTTCAGGAGAGAAGCTGTGGAGCTGTAGCAGAAAGCTCCAGGAGCCGAACACAAGTGATCTGATGCCCGGTCTCTGGAGGCTACATATATACAGTCACACTGACCAATCAGACAGCAGGATGAAACAATAGACTCCACTGACCAATCAGAGAGCAGGATAAAACAATAGACTCCACTGACCAATCAGTGACGATACTGAAATAACATGTGATGTGTATTTAAATATTTAACCCCTAAGGGGGCAATGACATTAACCAATTATCTGACAGATTTTCATTGGTCAGATGGCCATTTACACACAGAGATCTTTTGTTCTACGCACAAACTATTGGTCTGATTGGAAAGATATTGCTCAGATAATCTGTTGGTATAAATGCCCTCTAAGTATCTGCAGCCGGTCTGGACACCTTGGCGCGGCTTTTCTTCGCATCTCACATTCTAATCTAATTTCTGCCAACACAGACACAAAAACATTATTTTGAGCTGAATTGGTTATGAAAGATTAAAGGTTGATTCACGCTGAGCAGAGATGATGTCCGCCAACCATGTTGGAGAAGTAAAAGAGAGCACTGTGCATCAGCCACTGTGGTCACCAGACGAGCCTTTGGTGGTGGTGGTGTCACAGTGTGGGCAGGTGTGTCTGGTCAATATAGAAGTGCCCTACACTGTGTGACTGGTCCAGTGACAGCCCATACTACTGGAAGAACATCATTAATCCAGTCGTTGTGCCTTTGCATAAACAACACAGGCCTAATGTCATCTTCATGGAGGACCTCATCGAGGTTGCATCATTAGGGAACGGCTGCTTTAGACTGGGGAACCTCACATGGAGTGGTCTGCACTTTCTCCAGACCTTAATCCCATTGAAAACCTATGGGATCAGCTGAGTTGCCATGTAGAGGCACGTAACTCTGTACCTCAGAACCTCAATAACCTGAGGGCCACACCACAAGAAGAGTGGGATGCCATGCCTCAGCATTCAATAAGGCGACTTGTGATAATTGATGCTTGAGGCCACATGACAAGTTCCTGAGACGCTGACATTTTGTGGCGGTGTACCCAGCACTGGGGTCGGCTTTTGTTTCGATAAATAGTTTGAGATGAGGAAATCTCCACTGCTGCTTCTACTTAATCCCCGACCTTCATGATATAATATCACTGGAGCCAGAACTTTACATTTTCCATAACTTTCACCCCCAAGCCAAATATCCCTTTTTTTGAGTAGTGTGTGTCTCATTATCTATTTATCTAAGATCTGGTGATATTAAATGTCTGGGCTGTAATGTAATGTACTGAGTGAAGTCTATCAGATGTGTAGGATCATTGATGGAGCTGATGAGAAGGTTTCTAGGTAGCCTTCTTGGGGTCAGTCGTGGTGGAGACGTCTTCTGTGATGCTAATCAGGATGTCTAGAGAAGTGTTTACAGGAACTTACATTTCTAAGGCCTCCCCCATTCAGAAGGACTCCACCATTCAGATCCGAATACTAGATTGGATCGCAACTGGTCAGGACGTCTCCAGTCCGTGTCATCTCATCACAATATGCAAGTGATGGAGAATGAAGTTGTCCTAGCAGGCAATGTGGTGGAGACGTCTTCTGTGATGCTAATCAGGATGTCTCGAGAAGGGTTTACAGGAGTCATGCCCACACAAGAAATTTATATAAAAATCTATAGCTTTATTACATCAAATAAAGACAAAGAATAATAAAAGATCCACAAACAGATCAGGAATAAGACTGTCAGCAAGGTAGCAATGACGTAAAATGCTTTGTGGAATCACAGGCCCCCAAGTCTCACTACCCCCGAAAAGTGTGTAATTAGGGATGAGCGAATCCTCTTCGGATGAAACATCTGAAGTCGATTCACATAACACTTCATTTCAACACTGCTGAGCTGTGTATCTAATCCTATCCTGTGTGATACTGTCTGCCGAGCTACGTCAAGGAGAGCACTGTGCATCAGCCACTGTGGGCACCAGACGAGCCTTTGGTGGTGGTGGTGTCACAGTGTGGGCAGGTGTGTCTGGTCAATACAGAAGTGCCCTACACTGTGTGACTGGTCCAGTGACAGCCCATACTACTGGAAGAACATCATTAATCCAGTCGTTGTGCCTTTGCATAAACAACACAGGCCTAATGTCATCTTCATGGAGGACCTCATCGAGGTTGCATCATTAGGGAACGGCTGCTTTAGACTGGGGAACCTCACATGGAGTGGTCTGCACTTTCTCCAGACCTTAATCCCATTGAAAACCTATGGGATCAGCTGAGTTGCCATGTAGAGGCACATAACTCTGTACCTCAGAACCTCAATAACCTGAGGGCCACACCACAAGAAGAGTGGGATGCCATGCCTCAGCATTCAATAAGGCGACTTGTGATAATTGATGCTTGAGGCCACATGACAAGTTCCTGAGACGCTGACATTTTGTGGCGGTGTACCCAGCACTGGGGTCGGCTTTTGTTTCAATAAATAGTTTTAGATGAGGAAATCTCCACTGCTGCTTCTACTTAATCCCCGACCTTCATGATATAATATCACTGGAGCCAGAACTTTACGTTTTCCATAACTTTCACCCCCAAGCCAAATATCCCTTTTTTTGAGTAGTGTGTGTCTCATTATCTATTTATCTAAGATCTGGTGATATAGAATGTCTGGGCTGTAATGTAATGTACTGAAGTCTGTCAGATGTGTAGGATCATTGATGGAGCTGATGAGAAGGTTTCTAGGTAGCCTTCTTGGTGTCAGTCGTGGTGGAGACGTCTTCTGTGATGCTAATCAGGATGTCTAGAGAAGTGTTTACAGGAACTTACATTTCTAAGGCCTCCCCCATTCAGAAGGACTCCCCCATTCAGATCCGAATACTAGATTGGATCGCAACTGGTCAGGACGTCTCCAGTCCGTGTCATCTCATCACAATATGCAAGTGACGGAGAATGAAGTTGTCCTAGCAGGCAATGTGGTGGAGACGTCTTCTGTGATGCTAATCAGGGTGTCTCGAGAAGGGTTTACAGGAGTCATGCCCACACAAGAAATTTATATAAAAATCTATAGCTTTATTACATCAAATAAAGACAAAGAATAATAAAAGATCCACAAACAGATCAGGAATAAGACTGTCAGCAAGGTAGCAATGACCTAAAATGCTTCGTGGAATCACAGGCCCCCAAGTCTCACTACCCCCGAAAAGTGTGTAATTAGGGATGAGCGAATCCACTTCGGATGAAACATCTGAAGTCGATTCACATAACAATTCATTTCAAAACTGCTGAGCTGTGTATCTAATCCTATCCTGTGTGATACTGTCTGCTGAGCTGTGTATCTAATCCTATCCTGTGTGATACTGTCTGCTCAGCTGTGTATCTAATTCTATCATGTATGATACTGCCTGCAGAGCTGTGTATCTAATTCTATCATGTGTGATACTGTCTGCTGAGCTGTGTATCTAATTCTATCATGTGTGATACTGCCTGCTGAGCTGTGTATCTAATTCTATCATGTGTGATACTGTCTGCGGAGCTGTGTATCTAATCGTATTCTGTGTGATACTGTCTGCGGAGCTGTGTATCTAATCGTATCCTGTGTGATACTCCCTGCTGAGCTGTGTATCTAATCCTATCCTGTGTGATACTGCCTGCTGAGCTGTGTATCTAATCCTATTCTGTGTGATACAGTCTGCTGAGCTGTGTATCTAATCCCATCCTGTGTGATACTGTCTGCGGAGCTGTGTATCTAATCGTATCCTGTGTGATACAGTATGCTGAGCTATGTATCTAATCCTATCCTGTGTGATACTGTCTGCTGAGCTGTGTATCTAATCCTATCCTGTGTGATACTGTCTGCTGAGCTGTGTATCTAATCGTATCCTGTGTGATACTGCATGCTGAGATGTGTATCTAATCCTATCCTGTGTGATACTGCCTGCTGAGCTGTGTATCTAATCCTATCCTGTGTGATACTGTCTGCTGAGCTGTGTATGTAATTCTATCATGTGTGATACTGCCTGCTGAGCTGTGTATCTAATCCTATCCTGTGTGATACTGTCTGCTGAGCTATGTATCTAATTCTATCACATGTGATACTGTCTGCTGAGCTGTGCATCTACTCCTATCCTGTGTGATACTGTCTGCTGAGCTGTGTATCTAATTCTATCATGTGTGATACTGCCTACTGAGCTGTGTATCTAATTCTATCATGTGTGATACTGCCTACTGAGCTGTGTATCTAATTCTATCATGTGTGATACTGCCTGCTGAGCTGTGTATCTAATTCTATCATGTGTGATACTGCCTTCTGAGCTGTGTATCTAATTCTATCATGTGTGATACTGTCTGCTGAGCTGTGTATCTAATCCTATCCTGTGTGATACTGTCTGCTGAGCTGTGTATCTAATCCTATCCTGTGTGATACTGTCTGCTGAGCTGTGTATCTAATTCTATCATGTGTGATACTGCCTGCTGAGCTGTGTATCTCATCCTATCCTGTGTGATACTGTCTGCTGAGCTGTGTATCTAATTCTATCATGTGTGATACTGCCTGCTGAGCTGTGTATCTAATTCTATCATGTGTGATACTGCCTGCTGAGCTGTGTATCTAATTCTATCATGTGTGATACTGCTTGCTGAGCTGTGTATCTAATTCTATCATGTGTGATACTGTCTGCTGAGCTGTGTATCTAATCCTATCCTGTGTGATACTGCCTGCTGAGCTGTGTATCTAATTCTATCATGTGTGATACTGTCTGCTGAGCTGTGTATCTAATCCTATCCTGTGTGATACAGTCTGCTGAGCTGTGTATCTAATCCTATCCTGTGTGATACTGCCTGCTGAGCTGTGTATCTAATACTATCCTGTGTGATACTCGGTGACCTCCTGCCCAGCAGCTTGTGTGTCACTCAGACCACAGCTCAGAGGAAGGAGAAGAACGGCGCACAGGGGAGTATGTACTATATGTGTTCCGGCAGAATGGGGGGGGGGGGGGCGTTATATATACTACAGGGGAGTATGTACTATATGTGTTCCGGCAGAATGGGGGGGGGGGGGCGTTATATATACTATAGGGGAGTATGTACTATATGTGTTCCGACAGAATGCGGGGGGGGGGCATTATATATACTACAGGGGAGTATTATGTACAGTAAGCGGGGCATCCTATATTCTACAGGGGGGCACCTGAAGGGGTTAATTGTGCTGATCACGGCCCCCTGTAAGAGATCAGGGCTGCCAGGCAGCAGGGGGCAGACCCCCCCCCCAGTTTGAATATCATTGGTGGCCAGTGCGGCCCCCCCCCCCTCTATTGTAATAATAGGTTGGTGGCACAGTGTGCGCCCCCCCCTCCTCCCTCCCACTATTGTAATAATTCGTTGGTGGCACGGTGTGCGCTCCCCATCGGCCCCCCCTCCCTCTATAGCATTAACAACATTGGTGGCCAGTGTGCGGCCTCCCATCTCCTCCCCTCCCCCCATCATTGGTGGCAGCGGAGTTCCGATCGGAGTCCCAGTTTAATCGCTGGGGCTCCGATCGGTAACCATGGCAACCAGGACGCTACTACAGTCCTGGTTGCCATGGTTACTTACTTAGCAATAGTACAATAGTAGAAGATTCATACTTACCGGCTGCTGCGATGTTCGTGTCCGGCCGGGAGCTCCACCTACTGGTAAGTGTCATTGCTAAATGAACTGTCACTTACCAGTAGGAGGAGCTCCCGGCCGGACACGAACATCGCGGCTCGCAGGTAAGTATGAATCTTTTACTATTGTACTATTGCTAGTAACCCGCTGCCACCAAGGTTCGGGGGGGGGGGGGGGTATGAGGCCGCACACTGGCCACCAATGTTGTTAATGCTATAGAGGGAGGGGGGGCCAATGGGGGGCGCACACTGTGCCACCAACGATTTATTACAATAGAGGGAGGAAGGGGGGGGGGGCGCACACTGTGCCACCAACTAATTATTACAATAGAGGGAGGAAGGGGCGGGGGGGGGCACACTGTGCCACCAACGAATTATTACAATAGAGGGAGGAAGGGGGGCCGCACTGGCCACCAATGATATTCAAACTGGGGAGGGGGGGGGGGGCTGCCCCCTGCTGCCTGGCAGCCCTGATCTCTTACAGGGGGATATGATAGTACAATTAACCCCTTCAGGTGCGGCACCTGAGGTGTTAATTGTGCTGATCACGGCCCCCTGTAAGAGATCGGATGCTGCTAGGCAGCAGGGGGCAGTCATGTACACAGTTTGTAGTATATTCTAACTAGAAGCGTCCCCATCACCATGGGAACGTCTCTGTGTTAGAATATACTGTCGGAAATGAGGTTTCACGATCTAACTCATATCCGACAGTATATTCTAACATAGAGGCGTTCCCATGGTGATGGGGACGCTTCAAGTTAAAATATACCATCGGATTGGAGAAAACTCCGATCCGATGGTATAAAAGGGACTCCAGACTTTACATTGAAAGTCAATGGAGACGGATCCGTTTGAAATGGCACCATATTGTGTCAACGTCAAACGGATCCGTCCCCATTGACTTGCATTGTAATTCAGGACGGATCCGTTTGGCTCCGCACGGCCAGGCGGACACCAAAACGACTTTTTTTTCCATGTCCGTGGATCCTCCAAAAATCAAGGAAGACCCACGGACGAAAAAACGGTCACGGATCACGGAAAAACGGGACTCGTTTTTGCGGACCGCAAAAAAATACGTTCGTGTGCAGGAGGCCTTAGTCTTTGTTTCTCCCCCTCCCCCCCAGTAACACCTACACATCATCCAGGTCTTCTCCTCCTGGATTACCATATACACAGTGGATATAAAAAGTCTACACGCCCCTGTTAAAATGTCAGGTTTCTGTGATGTAAAAAAATGAGACAAAGATAAATCATTTCAGAACTTTTTCCACCTTTAATGTGACCTATAAACTGTACAACTCAATTGGAAAACAAACTGAAATATTTTAGGTGGAGGGAAGAAAAAGAAAAAAAACTAAAATGATGTTGTTGCATAAGTGTGCACACCCTCTTATAACTGGGCATGTAGCTGTGTTTAGAATGAAGCAATCACATTCAGAATCCTGTTAGATCGGAGTCAGCATACACCGGCCATCATGTAAAGGGCCTCTGATTAACCCCAAATAAAGTGCAGCTGCTCTAGTTGGTCTTTCCTGAAATGTTCTTAGTCACATCCCACAGCAGAAGCCATGGTCCACAGAGAGCTTCCAAAGCATCAGAGGGATCTCATTGTTAGAAGGTATCAGTCAGGAGAAGGGGACAAAAGAATTTCCAAGGCATTAGATCTACCATGGAACACAGTGGAGACCGTCACCATCAAGTGGAGGAAATATGGCACAGCAGTGACATTACCTAGAACTGGGCGTCCCTCCAAAATTGATGAAAAGACCAGAAGAAAACTGGTCTGGGAGGCGACCAAGAGGCCTACAGCAACATTAAAGGAGCTGCAGGAATATCTGGCAAGTCCTGGCTGTGTGGTCCATGTGACAACAAACTCCCGTATTCTTCATATGTCTGGGCTATGGGGTAGAGGGGCAAGACGAAAGCCTTTTCTTTCCAAGAAAAACATCCAAGCCAGGCGACATTCTGCAAAAACACATCTGAAGTCTCTCAAAAGCATGTGGGAAAAGGTGTTATGGTCTGATGAAACCAAGGTTGAACTTTTTAGCCATAATTCCAAAAGATATGTTTGGCCCAAAAACAATACTGCCCTTCACCAAAAGAACCCCATCCCCACAGTGAAGCATGGTGGTGGCAGCATCATGCCAAGGGGCTGTTCTTCTTCAGCTGGAACTGGGGCCTTAGTTAAGCTAGAGGGAATTCTGAACAGTTCCAAATACCAGTCAATATTGGACCAAAACCTTCAGGCTTCTGCTAGAAAGCTGAACAGGAAGAGGAACTTCATCTTTCAGCATGACAACGACCCAAAGCATCTATCCAAATCAACAAAGGAATGGCTTCACCAGAAGAAGATTACAGTTTTGGAATGGCCCAGCCAGAGCCCAGACCTGAATCCGATTGACAATCTGTGGGGTGATCTGAAGAGGGCTGTGCCCAGGAGATGCCCTCGCAATCAGACAGATTTGGAGGGTTTTTGCAAAGAAGAGTGGGAAATCTTGCCAAGTCAAAATGTGCCATGCTGATAGACTCATACCCAAAAAGACTGAGTGCTGGAATAAAATCAAAAGGGGCTTCAACAAAGTATTAGTTTAAGGATGTGCACACTTATATATATATATTTTGTTTTCTTCCCACTACCTAAAAGATTTCAGTTTGTTTTTCAGTTGAGTTGTACAGTTTATAGGTCACATTAAAGGTGGAAAATGATTTTTTTTACATCACAGAAACCTGACAATTTAACAGGGGTGTGTAGACTTTTTATATCCACTGTATATATACTCTACCTACATAGAATGAATAAGAACTGAATAAACTTACCTTCCAGATGGTTTATCTGTGGATAAAACAACCGCGACGCGCCAGAAAATCTGCCATAAATTCCTGAGGATCAGAGAAGCCGCTCTTACTGAAGTCCAGTTCTTCGTAGGAGACGACGCTCAGACAATTGCCTATTTTCTGAACGTTTTCCTTTGCTTTAATCACATCTTGGGCGATTTCGGATGCCTTTGCGTTTTTCTTGCACGCTCTGCGGAGGTGCACCGACAGATTGTCGTGAAATTCCCCACAGGTCTTGCAGACTAGTGCGATTTCCCTTCTTGGCAGAGCCCATCTTTGATGATCAGTAGGAAAGTAAAATGCTTCCAAGAAATGAACTGGAAAGGTGAGTATCCGATCCCCTCAGAGTACAGCAGCGGAGTCTGACAGAAGTAGAGAAGTCCTCGCAGTCTTCAGGAGAGAAGCTGTGGAGCTGTAGCAGAAAGCTCCAGGAGCCGAACACAAGTGATCTGATGCCCGGTCTCTGGAGGCTACATATATACAGTCACACTGACCAATCAGACAGCAGGATGAAACAATAGACTCCACTGACCAATCAGAGAGCAGGATAAAACAATAGACTCCACTGACCAATCAGTGACGATACTGAAATAACATGTGATGTGTATTTAAATATTTAACCCCTAAGGGGGCAATGACATTAACCAATTATCTGACAGATTTTCATTGGTCAGATGGCCATTTACACACAGAGATCTTTTGTTCTACGCACAAACTATTGGTCTGATTGGAAAGATATTGCTCAGATAATCTGTTGGTATAAATGCCCTCTAAGTATCTGCAGCCGGTCTGGACACCTTGGCGCGGCTTTTCTTCGCATCTCACATTCTAATCTAATTTCTGCCAACACAGACACAAAAACATTATTTTGAGCTGAATTGGTTATAAAAGATTAAAGGTTGATTCACGCTGAGCAGAGATGATGTCTCATGTTGGAGAAGTAAAAGAGAGCACTGTGCATCAGCCACTGTGGTCACCAGACGAGCCTTTGGTGGTGGTGGTGTCACAGTGTGGGCAGGTGTGTCTGGTCAATACAGAAGTGCCCTACACTGTGTGACTGGTCCAGTGACAGCCCATACTACTGGAAGAACATCATTAATCCAGTCGTTGTGCCTTTGCATAAACAACACAGGCCTAATGTCATCTTCATGGAGGACCTCATCGAGGTTGCATCATTAGGGAACGGCTGCTTTAGACTGGGGAACCTCACATGGAGTGGTCTGCACTTTCTCCAGACCTTAATCCCATTGAAAACCTATGGGATCAGCTGAGTTGCCATGTAGAGGCACGTAACTCTGTACCTCAGAACCTCAATAACCTGAGGGCCACAGAAGGAAGAGGACTGAAGTCCTCGAAACGCGTTTAGCGTTATATCCCTGTCAAAATCAAGTTTCTGGAGACGATGGATGAAAGTTGAAGTATTTTTTACAAAGTGGAGCGCTCCATTTCTTCATCCGACCTACAGCTCTCACAGGAGTATCGGACTAAGACTATTATACTCAAACTCCCAAGTCCCGCGATATCTCTGGGGTACCACGTGATAGACGCCAGAGAGCGGAGACGCCGAGAGCGAGCAGTGGAACAACGCGGCGAAATCAGACGGCCAGAGTGGCGTGTATGTTGGTAAGATATTATTTCTATGTGAATTTACCATATATCCAACTACTGAAGGCTGCAATATCCAGCAATACAAGAATTATTGATGATAAATCTAGAGAGGGAGTTGATATCCCCCAACAACTAAAACAACTTGCGGACTTGGCTATATTTCCTCAATTAAAGAGACAGTACACCGGATTGGACACTTATTGCCAATTGGCAAAGAAACACTATACTGTCCCAAGCAACTTCATTTTGGTGCGGTTCATGATACTATTAGTCCAGTGCCATTGAATTTTTATTATTTATTTTTTAGGGGTTCTTTTAATATAGGTATTTTAATGTTAAAGTATATATATTTCTGCTAATGTATATGATTGAACTAGCGGGTAATTATTAATAAACTGTTGTTTGATGTGCAACCACGTAGCGAGTGCCAGCCGTCTTTTCTAGTTTATGCATATCTCTTGTACTGACTGAGTGAGCAGTCCTTCGGCTAGAGCACCCCTACCATACTGAGGAGGGTGGTGAGCTATCCACATATTTTCTAAATGACCTAAAATGCTTTGTGGAATCACAGGCCCCCAAGTCTCACTACCCCCGAAAAGTGTGTAATTAGGGATGAGCGAATCCACTTCGGATGAAACAACTGAAGTCGATTCACATAACACTTCATTTCAACACTGCTGAGCTGTGTATCTAATCCTATCCTGTGTGATACTGTCTGCCGAGCTACGTCAAGGAGAGCACTGTGCATCAGCCACTGTGGGCACCAGACGAGCCTTTGGTGGTGGTGGTGTCACAGTGTGGGCAGGTGTGTCTGGTCAATACAGAAGTGCCCTACACTGTGTGACTGGTCCAGTGACAGCCCATACTACTGGAAGAATATCATTAATCCAGTCGTTGTGCCTTTGCATGAACAACACAGGCCTAATGTCATCTTCATGGAGGACCTCATCGAGGTTGCATCATTAGGGAACGGCTGCTTTAGACTGGGGAACCTCACATGGAGTGGTCTGTACTCTCTCCAGACCTGAATCCCATTGAAAACCTATGGGATCAGCTGGGTTGCCATGTAGAGGCACGTAACTCTGTACCTCAGAACCTCAATAACCTGAGGGCCACACCACAAGAAGAGTGGGATGCCATGCCTCAGCATTCAATAAGGCGACTTGTGATAATTGATGCTTGAGGCCACATGACAAGTTCCTGAGACGCTGACATTTTGTGGCGGTGTACCCAGCACTGGGGTCGGCTTTTGTTTCAATAAATAGTTTTAGATGAGGAAATCTCCACTGCTGCTTCTACTTAATCCCTGACCTTCATAATATAATATCACTGTAGCCAGAACTTTACGTTTTCCATAACATTCACCCCAAAGCCAAATATCCCTTTTTTTGAGTAGTGTATGTCTCATTATCTATTTATTTATCTAAGATCTGGTGATATAGAATGTCTGGGCTGTAATGTAATGTACTGAAGTCTGTCAGATGTGTAGGATCATTGATGGAGCTGATGAGAAGGTTTCTAGGTAGCCTTCTTGGGGTCAGTCGTGGTGGAGACGTCTTCTGTGATGCTAATCAGGATGTCTAGAGAAGTGTTTACAGGAACTTACATTTCTAAGGCCTCCCCCATTCAGAAGGACTCCCCCATTCAGATCCGAATACTAGATTGGATCGCAACTGGTCAGGACGTCTCCAGTCCGTGTCATCTCATCACAATATGCAAGTGACGGAGAATGAAGTTATCCTAGCAGGCAATGTGATGGAGACGTCTTCTGTGATGCTAATCAGGATGTCTCGAGAAGGGTTTACAGGAGTCATGCCCACACAAGAAATTTATATAAAAATCTATAGCTTTATTACATCAAATAAAGACAAAGAATAATAAAAGATCCACAAACAGATCAGGAATAAGACTGTCAGCAAGGTAGCAATGACCTAAAATGCTTTGTGGAATCACAGGCCCCCAAGTCTCACTACCCCCGAAAAGTGTGTAATTAGGGATGAGCGAATCCACTTCGGATGAAACAACTGAAGTCGATTCACATAACACTTCATTTCAACACTGCTGAGCTGTGTATCTAATCCTATCCTGTGTGATACTGTCTGCCGAGCTACGTCAAGGAGAGCACTGTGCATCAGCCACTGTGGGCACCAGACGAGCCTTTGGTGGTGGTGGTGGTGGTGTCACAGTGTGGGCAGGTGTGTCTGGTCAATACAGAAGTGCCCTACACTGTGTGACTGGTCCAGTGACAGCCCATACTACTGGAAGAACATCATTAATCCAGTCGTTGTGCCTTTTCATAAACAACACAGGCCTAATGTCATCTTCATGGAGGACCTCATCGAGGTTGCATCATTAGGGATCCAAAAACAGATCAGGAATAAGACTGTCAGCAAGGTAGCAATGACCTAAAATGCTTTGTGGAATCACAGGCCCCCAAGTCTCACTACCCCCGAAAAGTGTGTAATTAGGGATGAGCGAATCCACTTCGGATGAAACATCTGAAGTCGATTCACATAACACTTCATTTAAACACTGCTGAGCTGTGTATCTAATCCTATCCTGTGTGATACTGTCTGCCGAGCTACGTCAAGGAGAGCACTGTGCATCAGCCACTGTGGGCACCAGACGAGCCTTTGGTGGTGGTGGTGTCACAGTGTAGGCAGGTGTGTCTGGTCAATACAGAAGTGCCCTACGCTGTGTGACTGGTCCAGTGACAGCCCATACTACTGGAAGAACATCATTAATCCAGTCGTTGTGCCTTTGCATAAACAACACAGGCCTAATGTCATCTTCATGGAGGACCTCATCGAGGTTGCATCATTAGGGAACGGCTGCTTTAGACTGGGGAACCTCACATGGAGTGGTCTGCACTTTCTCCAGACCTGAATCCCATTGAAAACCTATAGGATCAGCTGAGTTGCCATGTAGAGGCACGTAACTCTGTACCTCAGAACCTCAATAACCTGAGGGCCACACCACAAGAAGAGTGGGATGCCATGCCTCAGCATTCAATAAGGCGACTTGTGATAATTGATGCTTGAGGCCACATGACAAGTTCCTGAGACGCTGACATTTTGTGGCGGTGTACCCAGCACTGGGGTCGGCTTTTGTTTCAATAAATAGTTTTAGATGAGGAAATCTCCACTGCTGCTTCTACTTAATCCCCGACCTTCATGATATAATATCACTGTAGCCAGAACTTTAGGTTTTCCATAACTTTCAGCCCCAAGCCAAATATCCCTTTTTTTGAATAGTGTATGTCTCATTATCTATTTATTTATCTAAGATCTGGTGATATAGAATGTCTGGGCTGTAATGTAATGTACTGAAGTCTGTCAGATGTGTAGGATCATTGATGGAGCTGATGAGAAGGTTTCTAGGTAGCCTTCTTGGGGTCAGTCGTGGTGGAGACGTCTTCTGTGATGCTAATCAGGATGTCTAGAGAAGTGTTTACAGGAACTTACATTTCTAAGGCCTCCCCCATTCAGAAGGACTCCCCCATTCAGATCCGAATACTAGATTGGATCGCAACTGGTCAGGACGTCTCCAGTCCGTGTCATCTCATCACAATATGCAAGTGACGGAGAATGAAGTTATCCTAGCAGGCAATGTGGTGGAAACGTCTTCTGTGATGCTAATCAGGATGTCTCGAGAAGGGTTTACAGGAGTCATGCCCACACAAGAAATTTATATAAAAATCTATAGCTTTATTACATCAAATAAAGACAAAGAATAATAAAAGATCCACAAACAGATCAGGAATAAGACTGTCAGCAAGGTAGCAATGACCTAAAATGCTTTGTGGAATCACAGGCCCCCAAGTCTCACTACCCCCGAAAAGTGTGTAATTAGGGATGAGCGAATCCACTTCGGATGAAACAACTGAAGTCGATTCACATAACACTTCATTTCAACACTGCTGAGCTGTGTATCTAATCCTATCCTGTGTGATACTGTCTGCCGAGCTACGTCAAGGAGAGCACTGTGCATCAGCCACTGTGGGCACCAGACGAGCCTTTGGTGGTGGTGGTGGTGGTGTCACAGTGTGGGCAGGTGTGTCTGGTCAATACAGAAGTGCCCTACACTGTGTGACTGGTCCAGTGACAGCCCATACTACTGGAAGAACATCATTAATCCAGTCGTTGTGCCTTTTCATAAACAACACAGGCCTAATGTCATCTTCATGGAGGACCTCATCGAGGTTGCATCATTAGGGAACGGCTGCTTTAGACTGGGGAACCTCACATGGAGTGGTCTGCACTTTCTCCAGACCTGAATCCCATTGAAAACCTATAGGATCAGCTGAGTTGCCATGTAGAGGCACGTAACTCTGTACCTCAGAACCTCAATAACCTGAGGGCCACACCACAAGAAGAGTGGGATGCCATGCCTCAGCATTCAATAAGGCGACTTGTGATAATTGATGCTTGAGGCCACATGACAAGTTCCTGAGACGCTGACATTTTGTGGCGGTGTACCCAGCACTGGGGTCGGCTTTTGTTTCAATAAATAGTTTGAGATGAGGAAATCTCCACTGCTGCTTCTACTTAATCCCCGACCTTCATGATATAATATCACTGGAGCCAGAACTTTACGTTTTCCATAACTTTCACCCCCAAGCCAAATATCCATTTTTTTTGAGTAGTGTGTGTCTCATTATCTATTTATCTAAGATCTGGTGATATTAAATGTCTGGGCTGTAATGTAATGTACTGAGTGAAGTCTGTCAGATGTGTAGGATCATTGATGGAGCTGATGAGAAGGTTTCTAGGTAGCCTTCTTGGGGTCAGTCGTGGTGGAGACGTCTTCTGTGATGCTAATCAGGATGTCTAGAGAAGTGTTTACAGGAACTTACATTTCTAAGGCCTCCCCCATTCAGAAGGACTCCACCATTCAGATCCGAATACTAGATTGGATCGCAACTGGTCAGGACGTCTCCAGTCCGTGTCATCTCATCACAATATGCAAGTGATGGAGAATGAAGTTGTCCTAGCAGGCAATGTGGTGGAGACGTCTTCTGTGATGCTAATCAGGATGTCTCGAGAAGGGTTTACAGGAGTCATGCCCACACAAGAAATTTATATAAAAATCTATAGCTTTATTACATCAAATAAAGACAAAGAATAATAAAAGATCCACAAACAGATCAAGAATAAGACTGTCAGCAAGGTAGCAATGACCTAAAATGCTTCGTGGAATCACAGGCCCCCAAGTCTCACTACCCCCGAAAAGTGTGTAATTAGGGATGAGCGAATCCACTTCGGATGAAACATCTGAAGTCGATTCACATAACAATTCATTTCAACACTGCTGAGCTGTGTATCTAATCCTATCCTGTGTGATACTGCCTGCTGAGCTGTGTATCTAATCCTATCCTGTGTGATACTGTCTGCTGAGCTGTGTATCTAATCCTATCCTGTGTGATACTGTCTGCTGAGCTGTGTATCTAATCCTATCCTGTGTGATACTGTCTGCTGAGCTGTGTATCTAATTCTATCATGTATGATACTGCCTGCTGAGCTGTGTATCTAATTCTATCATGTGTGATACTGTCTGCTGAGCTGTGTATCTAATCCTATCATGTGTGATACTGCCTGCTGAGCTGTGTATCTAATCGTATTCTGTGTGATACTGTCTGCGGAGCTGTGTATCTAATCGTATCCTGTGTGATACTCCCTGCTGAGCTGTGTATCTAATCCTATCCTGTGTGATACTGCCTGCTGAGCTGTGTATCTAATCCTATTCTGTGTGATACAGTCTGCTGAGCTGTGTATCTAATCCTATCCTGTGTGATACTGTCTGCGGAGCTGTGTATCTAATCGTATCCTGTGTGATACAGTATGCTGAGCTGTGTATCTAATCCTATGCTGTGTGATACTGTCTGCTGAGCTGTGTATCTAATCCTATCCTGTGTGATACTGTCTGCTGAGCTGTGTATCTAATCGTATCCTGTGTGATACTGCATGCTGAGATGTGTATCTAATCCTATCCTGTGTGATACTGCCTGCTGAGCTGTGTATCTAATCCTATCCTGTGTGATACTGTCTGCTGAGCTGTGTATCTAATTCTATCATGTGTGATACTGCCTGCTGAGCTGTGTATCTAATCCTATCCTGTGTGATACTGTCTGCTGAGCTGTGTATCTAATTCTATCATGTGTGATACTGCCTGCTGTGTATCTAATTCTATCATGTGTGATACTGCCTGCTGAGCTGTGTATCTAATTCTATCATGTGTGATACTGCCTGCTGAGCTATGTATCTAATTCTATCACATGTGATACTGTCTGCTGAGCTGTGTATCTAATCCTATCCTGTGTGATACTGTCTGCTGAGCTGTGTATCTAATCCTATCCTGTGTGATACTGTCTGCTGAGCTGTGTATCTAATTCTATCATGTGTGATACTGCCTGCTGAGCTGTGTATCTCATCCTATCCTGTGTGATACTGTCTGCTGAGCTGTGTATCTAATTCTATCATGTGTGATACTGCCTGCTGAGCTGTGTATCTAATTCTATCATGTGTGATACTGCCTGCTGAGCTGTGTATCTAATTCTATCATGTGTGATACTGCCTGCTGAGCTGTGTATCTAATTCTATCATGTGTGATACTGTCTGCTGAGCTGTGTATCTAATCCTATCCTGTGTGATACTGCCTGCTGAGCTGTGTATCTAATCCTATCCTGTGTGATACTGTCTGCTGAGCTGTGTATCTAATCCAATCCTGTGTGATACAGTCTGCTGAGCTGTGTATCTAATCCTATCCTGTGTGATACTGCCTGCTGAGCTGTGTATCTAATCCTATCCTGTGTGATACTCGGTGACCTCCTGCCCAGCAGCTTGTGTGTCACTCAGACCACAGCTCAGAGGAAGGAGAAGAACGGCGCACAGGGGAGTATGTACTATATGTGTTCCGGCAGAATAGGGGGGGGGGGGGCGTTATATATACTATAGGGGAGTATGCACTATATGTGTTCCGACAGAATGCGGGGGGGGGGATTATATATACTACAGGGGAGTATTATGTACAGTAAGTGGGGCATCCTATATTCTACAGGGGGCATTATATACTGCATATTACAAACCTTTGCCCGCATCTTCCACTAATTGCGAAGGTTTAGCTCAGGTGCCGTACGGCAGGAGCAGCCAGGAACACAGACACAGGAGAACTCTTCAGGTCAGAGGTTTGGTTTATTAAATGAAGAAGAGAATGCGTCCATCTTACAGCCGCTTTTTTCAGCAGTATGACAGGAGAAGTAAATGGTGAAGCCAAAGTCCTTACTTCAGAGTGTTCCCAATAACGAGGTTCTTCTCACCAGTCTGTGTGGTTGGGGTAGAGCAGAAGACCTCAGCTACTCAGCTTGTCCAGCCTGGAGGAACAGAGAAAGTCTCCTCTTTAGTCTTTGTTTCTCCCCCTCCCCCCAGTAACACCTACACATCATCCAGGTCTTCTCCTCCTGGATTACCATATACACAGTGGATATAAAAAGTCTACACGCCCCTGTTAAAATGTCAGGTTTCTGTGATGTAAAAAAATGAAACAAAGATAAATCATTTCAGAACTTTTTCCACCTTTAATGTGACCTATAAACTGTACAACTCAATTGGAAAACAAACTGAAATATTTTAGGTGGAGGGAAGAAAAAGAAAAAAAAACTAAAATGATGTTGTTGCATAAGTGTGCACACCCTCTTATAACTGGGCATGTAGCTGTGTTTAGAATGAAGCAATCACATTCAGAATCCTGTTAGATCGGAGTCAGCATACACCGGCCATCATGTAAAGGGCCTCTGATTAACCCCAAATAAAGTGCAGCTGCTCTAGTTGGTCTTTCCTGAAATGTTCTTAGTCACATCCCACAGCAGAAGCCATGGTCCACAGAGGGCTTCCAAAGCATCAGAGGGATCTCATTGTTAGAAGGTATCAGTCAGGAGAAGGGGACAAAAGAATTTCCAAGGCATTAGATCTACCATGGAACACAGTGGAGGAAATATGGCACAGCAGTGACATTACCTAGAACTGGGCGTCCCTCCAAAATTGATGAAAAGACCAGAAGAAAACTGGTCTGGGAGGCGACCAAGGGGCCTACAGCAACATTAAAGGAGCTGCAGGAATATCTGGCAAGTCTTGGCTGTGTGGTCCATGTGACAACAAACTCCCGTATTCTTCATATGTCTGGGCTATGGGGTAGAGGGGCAAGACGAAAGCCTTTTCTTTCCAAGAAAAACATCCAAGCCAGGCGACATTCTGCAAAAACACATCTGAAGTCTCTCAAAAGCATGTGGGAAAAGGTGTTATGGTCTGATGAAACCAAGGTTGAACTTTTTAGCCATAATTCCAAAAGATATGCTTGGCCCAAAAACAATACTGCCCTTCACCAAAAGAACCCCATCCCCACAGTTAAGCATGGTGGTGGCAGCATCATGCCAAGGGGCTGTTCTTCTTCAGCTGGAACTGGGGCCTTAGTTAAGCTAGAGGGAATTCTGAACAGTTCCAAATACCAGTCAATATTGGCCCAAAACCTTCAGGCTTCTGCTAGAAAGCTGAACAGGAAGAGGAACTTCATCTTTCAGCATGACAACGACCCAAAGCATCTATCCAAATCAACAAAGGAATGGCTTCACCAGAAGAAGATTACAGTTTTGGAATGGCCCAGCCAGAGCCCAGACCTGAATACGATTGACAATCTGTGGGGTGATCTGAAGAGGGCTGTGCCCAGGAGATGCCCTCGCAATCAGACAGATTTGGAGGGTTTTTGCAAAGAAGAGTGGGAAATCTTGCCAAGTCAAAATGTGCCATGCTGATAGACTCATACCCAAAAAGACTGAGTGCTGGAATAAAATCAAAAGAGGCTTCAACAAAGTATTAGTTTAAGGATGTGCACACTTATATATATATATTTTGCTTTCTTCCCACTACCTAAAAGATTTCAGTTTGTTTTTCAGTTGAGTTGTACAGTTTATAGGTCACATTAAAGGTGGAAAATGATTTTTTTTACATCACAGAAACCTGACAATTTAACAGGGGTGTGTAGACTTTTTATATCCACTGTATATATACTCTACCTACATAGAATGAATAAGAACTGAATAAACTTACCTTCCAGATGGTTTATCTGTGGATAAAACAACCGCGACGCGCCAGAAAATCTGCCATAAATTCCTGAGGATCAGAGAAGCCGCTCTTACTGAAGTCCAGTTCTTCGTAGGAGACGACGCTCAGACAATTGCCTATTTTCTGAACGTTTTCCTTTGCTTTAATCACATCTTGGGCGATTTCGGATGCCTTTGCGTTTTTCTTGCACGCTCTGCGGAGGTGCACCGACAGATTGTCGTGAAATTCCCCACAGGTCTTGCAGACTAGGGGAGTGCGATTTCCCTTCTTGGCAGAGCCCATCTTTGATGATCAGTAGGAAAGTAAAATGCTTCCAAGAAATGAACTGGAAAGGTGAGTATCCGATCCCCTCAGAGTACAGCAGCGGAGTCTGACAGAAGTAGAGAAGTCCTCGCAGTCTTCAGGAGAGAAGCTGTGGAGCTGTAGCAGAAAGCTCCAGGAGCCGAACACAAGTGATCTGATGCCCGGTCTCTGGAGGCTACATATATACAGTCACACTGACCAATCAGACAGCAGGATGAAACAATAGACTCCACTGACCAATCAGAGAGCAGGATAAAACAATAGACTCCACTGACCAATCAGTGACGATACTGAAATAACATGTGATGTGTATTTAAATATTTAACCCCTAAGGGGGCAATGACATTAACCAATTATCTGACAGATTTTCATTGGTCAGATGGCCATTTACACACAGAGATCTTTTGTTCTACGCACAAACTATTGGTCTGATTGGAAAGATATTGCTCAGATAATCTGTTGGTATAAATGCCCTCTAAGTATCTGCAGCCGGTCTGGACACCTTGGCGCGGCTTTTCTTCGCATCTCACATTCTAATCTAATTTCTGCCAACACAGACACAAAAACATTATTTTGAGCTGAATTGGTTATGAAAGATTAAAGGTTGATTCACGCTGAGCAGAGATGATGTCCGCCAACCATGTTGGAGAAGTAAAAGAGAGCACTGTGCATCAGCCACTGTGGTCACCAGACGAGCCTTTGGTGGTGGTGGTGTCACAGTGTGGGCAGGTGTGTCTGGTCAATATAGAAGTGCCCTACACTGTGTGACTGGTCCAGTGACAGCCCATACTACTGGAAGAACATCATTAATCCAGTCGTTGTGCCTTTGCATAAACAACACAGGCCTAATGTCATCTTCATGGAGGACCTCATCGAGGTTGCATCATTAGGGAACGGCTGCTTTAGACTGGGGAACCTCACATGGAGTGGTCTGCACTTTCTCCAGACCTTAATCCCATTGAAAACCTATGGGATCAGCTGAGTTGCCATGTAGAGGCACGTAACTCTGTACCTCAGAACCTCAATAACCTGAGGGCCACACCACAAGAAGAGTGGGATGCCATGCCTCAGCATTCAATAAGGCGACTTGTGATAATTGATGCTTGAGGCCACATGACAAGTTCCTGAGACGCTGACATTTTGTGGCGGTGTACCCAGCACTGGGGTCGGCTTTTGTTTCAATAAATAGTTTTAGATGAGGAAATCTCCACTGCTGCTTCTACTTAATCCCCGACCTTCATGATATAATATCACTGGAGCCAGAACTTTACATTTTCCATAACATTCACCCCCAAGCCAAATATCCCTTTTTTTGAGTAGTGTATGTCTAATTATCTATTTATTTATTTAAGATCTGGTGATATAGAATGTCTGGGCAGTAATGTAATGTACTGAAGTCTATCAGATGTGTAGGATCATTGATGGAGCTGATGAGAAGGTTTCTAGGTAGCCTTCTTGGGGTCAGTCGTGGTGGAGACGTCTTCTGTGATGCTAATCAGGATGTCTAGAGAAGTGTTTACAGGAACTTACATTTCTAAGGCCTCCCCCATTCAGAAGGACTCCCCCATTCAGATCCGAATACTAGATTGGATCGCAACTGGTCAGGACGTCTCCAGTCCGTGTCATCTCATCACAATATGCAAGTGATGGAGAATGAAGTTGTCCTAGCAGGCAATGTGGTGGAGACGTCTTCTGTGATGCTAATCAGGATGTCTCGAGAAGGGTTTACAGGAGTCATGCCCACACAAGAAATTTATATAAAAATCTATAGCTTTATTACATCAAATAAAGACAAAGAATAATAAAAGATCCACAAACAGATCAGGAATAAGACTGTCAGCAAGGTAGCAATGACGTAAAATGCTTTGTGGAATCACAGGCCCCCAAGTCTCACTACCCCCGAAAAGTGTGTAATTAGGGATGAGCGAATCCTCTTCGGATGAAACATCTGAAGTCGATTCACATAACACTTCATTTCAACACTGCTGAGCTGTGTATCTAATCCTATCCTGTGTGATACTGTCTGCCGAGCTACGTCAAGGAGAGCACTGTGCATCAGCCACTGTGGGCACCAGACGAGCCTTTGGTGGTGGTGGTGTCACAGTGTGGGCAGGTGTGTCTGGTCAATACAGAAGTGCCCTACACTGTGTGACTGGTCCAGTGACAGCCCATACTACTGGAAGAACATCATTAATCCAGTCGTTGTGCCTTTGCATAAACAACACAGGCCTAATGTCATCTTCATGGAGGACCTCATCGAGGTTGCATCATTAGGGAACGGCTGCTTTAGACTGGGGAACCTCACATGGAGTGGTCTGCACTTTCTCCAGACCTTAATCCCATTGAAAACCTATGGGATCAGCTGAGTTGCCATGTAGAGGCACGTAACTCTGTACCTTAGAACCTCAATAACCTGAGGGCCACACCACAAGAAGAGTGGGATGCCATGCCTCAGCATTCAATAAGGCGACTTGTGATAATTGATGCTTGAGGCCACATGACAAGTTCCTGAGACGCTGACATTTTGTGGCGGTGTACCCAGCACTGGGGTCGGCTTTTGTTTCAATAAATAGTTTTAGATGAGGAAATCTCCACTGCTGCTTCTACTTAATCCCCGACCTTCATGATATAATATCACTGGAGCCAGAACTTTACATTTTCCATAACATTCACCCCAAAGCCAAATATCCCTTTTTTTGAGTAGTGTATGTCTCATTATCTATTTATTTATCTAAGATCTGGTGATATAGATTGTCTGGGCTGTAATGTAATGTACTGAAGTCTGTCAGATGTGTAGGATCATTGATGGAGCTGATGAGAAGGTTTCTAGGTAGCCTTCTTGGTGTCAGTCGTGGTGGAGACGTCTTCTGTGATGCTAATCAGGATGTCTAGAGAAGTGTTTACAGGAACTTACATTTCTAAGGCCTCCCCCATTCAGAAGGACTCCCCCATTCAGATCCGAATACTAGATTGGATCGCAACTGGTCAGGACGTCTCCAGTCCGTGTCATCTCATCACAATATGCAAGTGATGGAGAATGAAGTTGTCCAGGCAGGCAATGTGGTGGAGACGTCTTCTGTGATGCTAATCAGGATGTCTCGAGAAGGGTTTACAGGAGTCATGCCCACACAAGAAATTTATATAAAAATCTATAGCTTTATTACATCAAATAAAGACAAAGAATAATAAAAGATCCACAAACAGATCAGGAATAAGACTGTCAGCAAGGTAGCAATGACCTAAAATGCTTTGTGGAATCACAGGCCCCCAAGTCTCACTACCCCCGAAAAGTGTGTAATTAGGGATGAGCGAATCCACTTCGGATGAAACAACTGAAGTCGATTCACATAACACTTCATTTCAACACTGCTGAGCTGTGTATCTAATCCTATCCTGTGTGATACTGTCTGCCGAGCTACGTCAAGGAGAGCACTGTGCATCAGCCACTGTGGGCACCAGACGAGCCTTTGGTGGTGGTGGTGGTGGTGTCACAGTGTGGGCAGGTGTGTCTGGTCAATACAGAAGTGCCCTACACTGTGTGACTGGTCCAGTGACAGCCCATACTACTGGAAGAACATCATTAATCCAGTCGTTGTGCCTTTTCATAAACAACACAGGCCTAATGTCATCTTCATGGAGGACCTCATCGAGGTTGCATCATTAGGGAACGGCTGCTTTAGACTGGGGAACCTCACATGGAGTGGTCTGCACTTTCTCCAGACCTGAATCCCATTGAAAACCTATAGGATCAGCTGAGTTGCCATGTAGAGGCACGTAACTCTGTACCTCAGAACCTCAAAAACCTGAGGGCCACACCACAAGAAGAGTGGGATGCCATGCCTCAGCATTCAATAAGGCGACTTGTGATAATTGATGCTTGAGGCCACATGACAAGTTCCTGAGACGCTGACATTTTGTGGCGGTGTACCCAGCACTGGGGTCGGCTTTTGTTTCAATAAATAGTTTGAGATGAGGAAATCTCCACTGCTGCTTCTACTTAATCCCCGACCTTTATGATATAATATCACTGGAGCCAGAACTTTACGTTTTCCATAACTTTCACCCCCAAGCCAAATATCCATTTTTTTTGAGTAGTGTGTGTCTCATTATCTATTTATCTAAGATCTGGTGATATTAAATGTCTGGGCTGTAATGTAATGTACTGAGTGAAGTCTGTCAGATGTGTAGGATCATTAATGGAGCTGATGAGAAGGTTTCTAGGTAGCCTTCTTGGGGTCAGTCGTGGTGGAGACGTCTTCTGTGATGCTAATCAGGATGTCTAGAGAAGTGTTTACAGGAACTTACATTTCTAAGGCCTCCCCCATTCAGAAGGACTCCACCATTCAGATCCGAATACTAGATTGGATCGCAACTGGTCAGGACGTCTCCAGTCCGTGTCATCTCATCACAATATGCAAGTGATGGAGAATGAAGTTGTCCTAGCAGGCAATGTGGTGGAGACGTCTTCTGTGATGCTAATCAGGGTGTCTCGAGAAGGGTTTACAGGAGTCATGCCCACACAAGAAATTTATATAAAAATCTATAGCTTTATTACATCAAATAAAGACAAAGAATAATAAAAGATCCACAAACAGATCAGGAATAAGACTGTCAGCAAGGTAGCAATGACCTAAAATGCTTCGTGGAATCACAGGCCCCCAAGTCTCACTACCCCCGAAAAGTGTGTAATTAGGGATGAGCGAATCCACTTCGGATGAAACATCTGAAGTCGATTCACATAACAATTCATTTCAACACTGCTGAGCTGTGTATCTAATCCTATCCTGTGTGATACTGCCTGCTGAGCTGTGTATCTAATCCTATCCTGTGTGATACTGCCTGCTGAGCTGTGTATCTAATCCTATCCTATGTGATACTGTCTGCTGAGCTGTGTATCTAATCCTCTCCTGTGTGATACTGCCTGCTGAGCTGTGTATCTAATCCTATCCTGTGTGATACTGTCTGCTGAGCTGTGTATCTAATTCTATCCTGTGTGATACTGTCTGCTGAGCTGTGTATCTAATCCTATCCTGTGTGATACTGTCTGCTGAGCTGTGTATCTAATTCTATCATGTATGATACTGCCTGCTGAGCTGTGTATCTAATTCTATCATGTGTGATACTGTCTGCTGAGCTGTGTATCTAATCCTATCATGTGTGATACTGCCTGCTGAGCTGTGTATCTAATCGTATTCTGTGTGATACTGTCTGCGGAGCTGTGTATCTAATCGTATCCTGTGTGATACTCCCTGCTGAGCTGTGTATCTAATCCTATCCTGTGTGATACTGCCTGCTGAGCTGTGTATCTAATCCTATTCTGTGTGATACAGTCTGCTGAGCTGTGTATCTAATCCTATCCTGTGTGATACTGTCTGCGGAGCTGTGTATCTAATCGTGTCCTGTGTGATACAGTATGCTGAGCTGTGTATCTAATCCTATCCTGTGTGATACTGTCTGCTGAGCTGTGTATCTAATCCTATCCTGTGTGATACTGTCTGCTGAGCTGTGTATCTAATCGTATCCTGTGTGATACTGTCTGCTGAGCTGTGTATCTAATCCTATCCTGTGTGATACTGCCTGCTGAGCTGTGTATCTAATCCTATCCTGTGTGATACTGTCTGCTGAGCTGTGTATGTAATTCTATCATGTGTGATACTGCCTGCTGAGCTGTGTATCTAATCCTATCCTGTGTGATACTGTCTGCTGAGCTGTGTATCTAATTCTATCATGTGTGATACTGCCTGCTGTGTATCTAATTCTATCATGTGTGATACTGCCTGCTGAGCTGTGTATCTAATTCTATCATGTGTGATACGGTCTGCTGAGCTATGTATCTAATTCTATCACATGTGATACTGTCTGCTGAGCTGTGTATCTAATCCTATCCTGTGTGATACTGTCTGCTGAGCTGTGTATCTAATCCTATCCTGTGTGATACTGTCTGCTGAGCTGTGTATCTAATTCTATCATGTGTGATACTGCCTGCTGAGCTGTGTATCTCACCCTATCCTGTGTGATACTGTCTGCTGAGCTGTGTATCTAATTCTATCATGTGTGATACTGCCTGCTGAGCTGTGTATCTAATTCTATCATGTGTGATACTGCCTGCTGAGCTGTGTATCTAATTCTATCCTGTGTGATACTGCCTGCTGAGCTGTGTATCTAATTCTATCCTGTGTGATACTGTCTGCTGAGCTGTGTATCTAATCCTATCCTGTGTGATACTGCCTGCTGAGCTGTGTATCTAATCCTATCCTGTGTGATACTGTCTGCTGAGCTGTGTATCTAATCCAATCCTGTGTGATACAGTCTGCTGAGCTGTGTATCTAATCCTATCCTGTGTGATACTGCCTGCTGAGCTGTGTATCTAATCCTATCCTGTGTGATACTCGGTGACCTCCTGCCCAGCAGCTTGTGTGTCACTCAGACCACAGCTCAGAGGAAGGAGAAGAACGGCGCACAGGGGAGTATGTACTATATGTGTTCCGGCAGAATAGGGGGGGGGGGGGCGTTATATATACTATAGGGGAGTATGCACTATATGTGTTCCGACAGAATGCGGGGGGGGGGCATTATATATACTACAGGGGAGTGTTATGTACAGTAAGTGGGGCATCCTATATTCTACAGGGGGCATTATATACTGCATATTACAAACCTTTGCCCGCATCTTCCACTAATTGCGGAGGTTTAGCTCAGGTGCCGTACGGCAGGAGCAGCCAGGAACACAGACACAGGAGAACTCTTCAGGTCAGAGGTTTGGTTTATTAAATGAAGAAGAGAATGCGTCCATCTTACAGCCGCTTTTTTCAGCAGTATGACAGGAGAAGTAAATGGTGAAGCCAAAGTCCTTACTTCAGAGTGTTCCCAATAACGAGGTTCTTCTCACCAGTCTGTGTGGTTGGGGTAGAGCAGAAGACCTCAGCTACTCAGCTTGTCCAGCCTGGAGGAACAGAGAAAGTCTCCTCTTTAGTCTTTGTTTCTCCCCCTCCCCCCAGTAACACCTACACATCATCCAGGTCTTCTCCTCCTGGATTACCATATACACAGTGGATATAAAAAGTCTACACGCCCCTGTTAAAATGTCAGGTTTCTGTGATGTAAAAAAATGAAACAAAGATAAATCATTTCAGAACTTTTTCCACCTTTAATGTGACCTATAAACTGTACAACTCAATTGGAAAACAAACTGAAATATTTTAGGTGGAGGGAAGAAAAAGAAAAAAAAACTAAAATGATGTTGTTGCATAAGTGTGCACACCCTCTTATAACTGGGCATGTAGCTGTGTTTAGAATGAAGCAATCACATTCAGAATCCTGTTAGATCGGAGTCAGCATACACCGGCCATCATGTAAAGGGCCTCTGATTAACCCCAAATAAAGTGCAGCTGCTCTAGTTGGTCTTTCCTGAAATGTTCTTAGTCACATCCCACAGCAGAAGCCATGGTCCACAGAGGGCTTCCAAAGCATCAGAGGGATCTCATTGTTAGAAGGTATCAGTCAGGAGAAGGGGACAAAAGAATTTCCAAGGCATTAGATCTACCATGGAACACAGTGGAGGAAATATGGCACAGCAGTGACATTACCTAGAACTGGGCGTCCCTCCAAAATTGATGAAAAGACCAGAAGAAAACTGGTCTGGGAGGCGACCAAGGGGCCTACAGCAACATTAAAGGAGCTGCAGGAATATCTGGCAAGTCTTGGCTGTGTGGTCCATGTGACAACAAACTCCCGTATTCTTCATATGTCTGGGCTATGGGGTAGAGGGGCAAGACGAAAGCCTTTTCTTTCCAAGAAAAACATCCAAGCCAGGCGACATTCTGCAAAAACACATCTGAAGTCTCTCAAAAGCATGTGGGAAAAGGTGTTATGGTCTGATGAAACCAAGGTTGAACTTTTTAGCCATAATTCCAAAAGATATGTTTGGCCCAAAAACAATACTGCCCTTCACCAAAAGAACCCCATCCCCACAGTTAAGCATGGTGGTGGCAGCATCATGCCAAGGGGCTGTTCTTCTTCAGCTGGAACTGGGGCCTTAGTTAAGCTAGAGGGAATTCTGAACAGTTCGAAATACCAGTCAATATTGGACCAAAACCTTCAGGCTTCTGCTAGAAAGCTGAACAGGAAGAGGAACTTCATCTTTCAGCATGACAACGACCCAAAGCATCTATCCAAATCAACAAAGGAATGGCTTCACCAGAAGAAGATTACAGTTTTGGAATGGCCCAGCCAGAGCCCAGACCTGAATCCGATTGACAATCTGTGGGGTGATCTGAAGAGGGCTGTGCCCAGGAGATGCCCTCGCAATCAGACAGATTTGGAGGGTTTTTGCAAAGAAGAGTGGGAAATCTTGCCAAGTCAAAATGTGCCATGCTGATAGACTCATACCCAAAAAGACTGAGTGCTGGAATAAAATCAAAAGGGGCTTCAACAAAGTATTAGTTTAAGGATGTGCACACTTATATATATATATTTTGTTTTCTTCCCTCTACCTAAAAGATTTCAGTTTGTTTTTCAGTTGAGTTGTACAGTTTATAGGTCACATTAAAGGTGGAAAATGATTTTTTTTACATCACAGAAACCTGACAATTTAACAGGGGTGTGTAGACTTTTTATATCCACTGTATATATACTCTACCTACATAGAATGAATAAGAACTGAATAAACTTACCTTCCAGATGGTTTATCTGTGGATAAAACAACCGCGACGCGCCAGAAAATCTGCCATAAATTCCTGAGGATCAGAGAAGCCGCTCTTACTGAAGTCCAGTTCTTCGTAGGAGACGACGCTCAGACAATTGCCTATTTTCTGAACGTTTTCCTTTGCTTTAATCACATCTTGGGCGATTTCGGATGCCTTTGCGTTTTTCTTGCACGCTCTGCGGAGGTGCACCGACAGATTGTCGTGAAATTCCCCACAGGTCTTGCAGACTAGTGCGATTTCCCTTCTTGGCAGAGCCCATCTTTGATGATCAGTAGGAAAGTAAAATGCTTCCAAGAAATGAACTGGAAAGGTGAGTATCCGATCCCCTCAGAGTACAGCAGCGGAGTCTGACAGAAGTAGAGAAGTCCTCGCAGTCTTCAGGAGAGAAGCTGTGGAGCTGTAGCAGAAAGCTCCAGGAGCCGAACACAAGTGATCTGATGCCCGGTCTCTGGAGGCTACATATATACAGTCACACTGACCAATCAGACAGCAGGATGAAACAATAGACTCCACTGACCAATCAGAGAGCAGGATAAAACAATAGACTCCACTGACCAATCAGTGACGATACTGAAATAACATGTGATGTGTATTTAAATATTTAACCCCTAAGGGGGCAATGACATTAACCAATTATCTGACAGATTTTCATTGGTCAGATGGCCATTTACACACAGAGATCTTTTGTTCTACGCACAAACTATTGGTCTGATTGGAAAGATATTGCTCAGATAATCTGTTGGTATAAATGCCCTCTAAGTATCTGCAGCCGGTCTGGACACCTTGGCGCGGCTTTTCTTCGCATCTCACATTCTAATCTAATTTCTGCCAACACAGACACAAAAACATTATTTTGAGCTGAATTGGTTATAAAAGATTAAAGGTTGATTCACGCTGAGCAGAGATGATGTCCGCCAACCATGTTGGAGAAGTAAAAGAGAGCACTGTGCATCAGCCACTGTGGTCACCAGACGAGCCTTTGGTGGTGGTGGTGTCACAGTGTGGGCAGGTGTGTCTGGTCAATACAGAAGTGCCCTACACTGTGTGACTGGTCCAGTGACAGCCCATACTACTGGAAGAACATCATTAATCCAGTCGTTGTGCCTTTGCATAAACAACACAGGCCTAATGTCATCTTCATGGAGGACCTCATCGAGGTTGCATCATTAGGGAACGGCTGCTTTAGACTGGGGAACCTCACATGGAGTGGTCTGCACTTTCTCCAGACCTTAATCCCATTGAAAACCTATGGGATCAGCTGAGTTGCCATGTAGAGGCACGTAACTCTGTACCTCAGAACCTCAATAACCTGAGGGCCACAGAAGGAAGAGGACTGAAGTCCTCGAAACGCGTTTAGCGTTATATCCCTGTCAAAATCAAGTTTCTGGAGACGATAGATGAAAGTTGAAGTATTTTTTACAAAGTGGAGCGCTCCATTTCTTCATCCGACCTACAGCTCTCACAGGAGTATCGGACTAAGACTATTATACTCAAACTCCCAAGTCCCGCGATATCTCTGGGGTACCACGTGATAGACGCCAGAGAGCGGAGACGCCGAGAGCGAGCAGTGGAACAACGCGGCGAAATCAGACGGCCAGAGTGGCGTGTATGTTGGTAAGATATTATTTCTATGTGAATTTACCATATATCCAACTACTGAAGGCTGCAATATCCAGCAATACAAGAATTATTGATGATAAATCTAGAGAGGGAGTTGATATCCCCCAACAACTAAAACAACTTGCGGACTTGGCTATATTTCCTCAATTAAAGAGACAGTACACCGGATTGGACACTTATTGCCAATTGGCAAAGAAACACTATACTGTCCCAAGCAACTTCATTTTGGTGCGGTTCATGATACTATTAGTCCAGTGCCATTGAATTTTTATTATTTATTTTTTAGGGGTTCTTTTAATATAGGTATTTTAATGTTAAAGTATATATATTTCTGCTAATGTATATGATTGAACTAGCGGGTAATTATTAATAAACTGTTGTTTGATGTGCAACCACGTAGCGAGTGCCAGCCGTCTTTTCTAGTTTATGCATATCTCTTGTACTGACTGAGTGAGCAGTCCTTCGGCTAGAGCACCCCTACCATACTGAGGAGGGTGGTGAGCTATCCACATATTTTCTAAATGACCTAAAATGCTTTGTGGAATCACAGGCCCCCAAGTCTCACTACCCCCGAAAAGTGTGTAATTAGGGATGAGCGAATCCACTTCGGATGAAACAACTGAAGTCGATTCACATAACACTTCATTTCAACACTGCTGAGCTGTGTATCTAATCCTATCCTGTGTGATACTGTCTGCCGAGCTACGTCAAGGAGAGCACTGTGCATCAGCCACTGTGGGCACCAGACGAGCCTTTGGTGGTGGTGGTGTCACAGTGTGGGCAGGTGTGTCTGGTCAATACAGAAGTGCCCTACACTGTGTGACTGGTCCAGTGACAGCCCATACTACTGGAAGAATATCATTAATCCAGTCGTTGTGCCTTTGCATGAACAACACAGGCCTAATGTCATCTTCATGGAGGACCTCATCGAGGTTGCATCATTAGGGAACGGCTGCTTTAGACTGGGGAACCTCACATGGAGTGGTCTGTACTCTCTCCAGACCTGAATCCCATTGAAAACCTATGGGATCAGCTGGGTTGCCATGTAGAGGCACGTAACTCTGTACCTCAGAACCTCAATAACCTGAGGGCCACACCACAAGAAGAGTGGGATGCCATGCCTCAGCATTCAATAAGGCGACTTGTGATAATTGATGCTTGAGGCCACATGACAAGTTCCTGAGACGCTGACATTTTGTGGCGGTGTACCCAGCACTGGGGTCGGCTTTTGTTTCAATAAATAGTTTTAGATGAGGAAATCTCCACTGCTGCTTCTACTTAATCCCTGACCTTCATAATATAATATCACTGTAGCCAGAACTTTACGTTTTCCATAACATTCACCCCAAAGCCAAATATCCCTTTTTTTGAGTAGTGTATGTCTCATTATCTATTTATTTATCTAAGATCTGGTGATATAGAATGTCTGGGCTGTAATGTAATGTACTGAAGTCTGTCAGATGTGTAGGATCATTGATGGAGCTGATGAGAAGGTTTCTAGGTAGCCTTCTTGGGGTCAGTCGTGGTGGAGACGTCTTCTGTGATGCTAATCAGGATGTCTAGAGAAGTGTTTACAGGAACTTACATTTCTAAGGCCTCCCCCATTCAGAAGGACTCCCCCATTCAGATCCGAATACTAGATTGGATCGCAACTGGTCAGGACGTCTCCAGTCCGTGTCATCTCATCACAATATGCAAGTGACGGAGAATGAAGTTATCCTAGCAGGCAATGTGATGGAGACGTCTTCTGTGATGCTAATCAGGATGTCTCGAGAAGGGTTTACAGGAGTCATGCCCACACAAGAAATTTATATAAAAATCTATAGCTTTATTACATCAAATAAAGACAAAGAATAATAAAAGATCCACAAACAGATCAGGAATAAGACTGTCAGCAAGGTAGCAATGACCTAAAATGCTTTGTGGAATCACAGGCCCCCAAGTCTCACTACCCCCGAAAAGTGTGTAATTAGGGATGAGCGAATCCACTTCGGATGAAACAACTGAAGTCGATTCACATAACACTTCATTTCAACACTGCTGAGCTGTGTATCTAATCCTATCCTGTGTGATACTGTCTGCCGAGCTACGTCAAGGAGAGCACTGTGCATCAGCCACTGTGGGCACCAGACGAGCCTTTGGTGGTGGTGGTGGTGGTGTCACAGTGTGGGCAGGTGTGTCTGGTCAATACAGAAGTGCCCTACACTGTGTGACTGGTCCAGTGACAGCCCATACTACTGGAAGAACATCATTAATCCAGTCGTTGTGCCTTTTCATAAACAACACAGGCCTAATGTCATCTTCATGGAGGACCTCATCGAGGTTGCATCATTAGGGATCCAAAAACAGATCAGGAATAAGACTGTCAGCAAGGTAGCAATGACCTAAAATGCTTTGTGGAATCACAGGCCCCCAAGTCTCACTACCCCCGAAAAGTGTGTAATTAGGGATGAGCGAATCCACTTCGGATGAAACATCTGAAGTCGATTCACATAACACTTCATTTAAACACTGCTGAGCTGTGTATCTAATCCTATCCTGTGTGATACTGTCTGCCGAGCTACGTCAAGGAGAGCACTGTGCATCAGCCACTGTGGGCACCAGACGAGCCTTTGGTGGTGGTGGTGTCACAGTGTAGGCAGGTGTGTCTGGTCAATACAGAAGTGCCCTACGCTGTGTGACTGGTCCAGTGACAGCCCATACTACTGGAAGAACATCATTAATCCAGTCGTTGTGCCTTTGCATAAACAACACAGGCCTAATGTCATCTTCATGGAGGACCTCATCGAGGTTGCATCATTAGGGAACGGCTGCTTTAGACTGGGGAACCTCACATGGAGTGGTCTGCACTTTCTCCAGACCTGAATCCCATTGAAAACCTAAGGGATCAGCTGAGTTGCCATGTAGAGGCACGTAACTCTGTACCTCAGAACCTCAATAACCTGAGGGCCACACCACAAGAAGAGTGGGATGCCATGCCTCAGCATTCAATAAGGCGACTTGTGATAATTGATGCTTGAGGCCACATGACAAGTTCCTGAGACGCTGACATTTTGTGGCGGTGTACCCAGCACTGGGGTCGGCTTTTGTTTCAATAAATAGTTTTAGATGAGGAAATCTCCACTGCTGCTTCTACTTAATCCCCGACCTTCATGATATAATATCACTGTAGCCAGAACTTTAGGTTTTCCATAACTTTCAGCCCCAAGCCAAATATCCCTTTTTTTGAATAGTGTATGTCTCATTATCTATTTATTTATCTAAGATCTGGTGATATAGAATGTCTGGGCTGTAATGTAATGTACTGAAGTCTGTCAGATGTGTAGGATCATTGATGGAGCTGATGAGAAGGTTTCTAGGTAGCCTTCTTGGGGTCAGTCGTGGTGGAGACGTCTTCTGTGATGCTAATCAGGATGTCTAGAGAAGTGTTTACAGGAACTTACATTTCTAAGGCCTCCCCCATTCAGAAGGACTCCCCCATTCAGAAGGACTCCCCCATTCAGATCCGAATACTAGATTGGATCGCAACTGGTCAGGACGTCTCCAGTCCGTGTCATCTCATCACAATATGCAAGTGACGGAGAATGAAGTTATCCTAGCAGGCAATGTGGTGGAAACGTCTTCTGTGATGCTAATCAGGATGTCTCGAGAAGGGTTTACAGGAGTCATGCCCACACAAGAAATTTATATAAAAATCTATAGCTTTATTACATCAAATAAAGACAAAGAATAATAAAAGATCCACAAACAGATCAGGAATAAGACTGTCAGCAAGGTAGCAATGACCTAAAATGCTTTGTGGAATCACAGGCCCCCAAGTCTCACTACCCCCGAAAAGTGTGTAATTAGGGATGAGCGAATCCACTTCGGATGAAACAACTGAAGTCGATTCACATAACACTTCATTTCAACACTGCTGAGCTGTGTATCTAATCCTATCCTGTGTGATACTGTCTGCCGAGCTACGTCAAGGAGAGCACTGTGCATCAGCCACTGTGGGCACCAGACGAGCCTTTGGTGGTGGTGGTGGTGGTGTCACAGTGTGGGCAGGTGTGTCTGGTCAATACAGAAGTGCCCTACACTGTGTGACTGGTCCAGTGACAGCCCATACTACTGGAAGAACATCATTAATCCAGTCGTTGTGCCTTTTCATAAACAACACAGGCCTAATGTCATCTTCATGGAGGACCTCATCGAGGTTGCATCATTAGGGAACGGCTGCTTTAGACTGGGGAACCTCACATGGAGTGGTCTGCACTTTCTCCAGACCTGAATCCCATTGAAAACCTATAGGATCAGCTGAGTTGCCATGTAGAGGCACGTAACTCTGTACCTCAGAACCTCAATAACCTGAGGGCCACACCACAAGAAGAGTGGGATGCCATGCCTCAGCATTCAATAAGGCGACTTGTGATAATTGATGCTTGAGGCCACATGACAAGTTCCTGAGACGCTGACATTTTGTGGCGGTGTACCCAGCACTGGGGTCGGCTTTTGTTTCAATAAATAGTTTGAGATGAGGAAATCTCCACTGCTGCTTCTACTTAATCCCCGACCTTCATGATATAATATCACTGGAGCCAGAACTTTACGTTTTCCATAACTTTCACCCCCAAGCCAAATATCCATTTTTTTTGAGTAGTGTGTGTCTCATTATCTATTTATCTAAGATCTGGTGATATTAAATGTCTGGGCTGTAATGTAATGTACTGAGTGAAGTCTGTCAGATGTGTAGGATCATTGATGGAGCTGATGAGAAGGTTTCTAGGTAGCCTTCTTGGGGTCAGTCGTGGTGGAGACGTCTTCTGTGATGCTAATCAGGATGTCTAGAGAAGTGTTTACAGGAACTTACATTTCTAAGGCCTCCCCCATTCAGAAGGACTCCACCATTCAGATCCGAATACTAGATTGGATCGCAACTGGTCAGGACGTCTCCAGTCCGTGTCATCTCATCACAATATGCAAGTGATGGAGAATGAAGTTGTCCTAGCAGGCAATGTGGTGGAGACGTCTTCTGTGATGCTAATCAGGATGTCTCGAGAAGGGTTTACAGGAGTCATGCCCACACAAGAAATTTATATAAAAATCTATAGCTTTATTACATCAAATAAAGACAAAGAATAATAAAAGATCCACAAACAGATCAAGAATAAGACTGTCAGCAAGGTAGCAATGACCTAAAATGCTTCGTGGAATCACAGGCCCCCAAGTCTCACTACCCCCGAAAAGTGTGTAATTAGGGATGAGCGAATCCACTTCGGATGAAACATCTGAAGTCGATTCACATAACAATTCATTTCAACACTGCTGAGCTGTGTATCTAATCCTATCCTGTGTGATACTGCCTGCTGAGCTGTGTATCTAATCCTATCCTGTGTGATACTGTCTGCTGAGCTGTGTATCTAATCCTATCCTGTGTGATACTGTCTGCTGAGCTGTGTATCTAATCCTATCCTGTGTGATACTGTCTGCTGAGCTGTGTATCTAATTCTATCATGTATGATACTGCCTGCTGAGCTGTGTATCTAATTCTATCATGTGTGATACTGTCTGCTGAGCTGTGTATCTAATCCTATCATGTGTGATACTGCCTGCTGAGCTGTGTATCTAATCGTATTCTGTGTGATACTGTCTGCGGAGCTGTGTATCTAATCGTATCCTGTGTGATACTCCCTGCTGAGCTGTGTATCTAATCCTATCCTGTGTGATACTGCCTGCTGAGCTGTGTATCTAATCCTATTCTGTGTGATACAGTCTGCTGAGCTGTGTATCTAATCCTATCCTGTGTGATACTGTCTGCGGAGCTGTGTATCTAATCGTATCCTGTGTGATACAGTATGCTGAGCTGTGTATCTAATCCTATCCTGTGTGATACTGTCTGCTGAGCTGTGTATCTAATCCTATCCTGTGTGATACTGTCTGCTGAGCTGTGTATCTAATCGTATCCTGTGTGATACTGCATGCTAAGATGTGTATCTAATCCTATCCTGTGTGATACTGCCTGCTGAGCTGTGTATCTAATCCTATCCTGTGTGATACTGTCTGCTGAGCTGTGTATGTAATTCTATCATGTGTGATACTGCCTGCTGAGCTGTGTATCTAATCCTATCCTGTGTGATACTGTCTGCTGAGCTGTGTATCTAATTCTATCATGTGTGATACTGCCTGCTGTGTATCTAATTCTATCATGTGTGATACTGCCTGCTGAGCTGTGTATCTAATTCTATCATGTGTGATACTGCCTGCTGAGCTATGTATCTAATTCTATCACATGTGATACTGTCTGCTGAGCTGTGTATCTAATCCTATCCTGTGTGATACTGTCTGCTGAGCTGTGTATCTAATCCTATCCTGTGTGATACTGTCTGCTGAGCTGTGTATCTAATTCTATCATGTGTGATACTGCCTGCTGAGCTGTGTATCTCATCCTATCCTGTGTGATACTGTCTGCTGAGCTGTGTATCTAATTCTATCATGTGTGATACTGCCTGCTGAGCTGTGTATCTAATTCTATCATGTGTGATACTGCCTGCTGAGCTGTGTATCTAATTCTATCATGTGTGATACTGCCTGCTGAGCTGTGTATCTAATTCTATCATGTGTGATACTGTCTGCTGAGCTGTGTATCTAATCCTATC
Source organism: Bufo bufo (assembly GCF_905171765.1). Taxonomy (NCBI): domain Eukaryota; kingdom Metazoa; phylum Chordata; class Amphibia; order Anura; family Bufonidae; genus Bufo; species Bufo bufo. The sequence goes on from NC_053390.1 coordinate 8,760,456, forward strand.
CTGTGTGATACTGCCTGCTGAGCTGTGTATCTAATCCTATCCTGTGTGATACTGTCTGCTGAGCTGTGTATCTAATCCAATCCTGTGTGATACAGTCTGCTGAGCTGTGTATCTAATCCTATCCTGTGTGATACTGCCTGCTGAGCTGTGTATCTAATCCTATCCTGTGTGATACTCGGTGACCTCCTGCCCAGCAGCTTGTGTGTCACTCAGACCACAGCTCAGAGGAAGGAGAAGAACGGCGCACAGGGGAGTATGTACTATATGTGTTCCGGCAGAATAGGGGGGGGGGGGCGTTATATATACTATAGGGGAGTATGCACTATATGTGTTCCGACAGAATGCGGGGGGGGCATTATATATACTACAGGGGAGTATTATGTACAGTAAGTGGGGCATCCTATATTCTACAGGGGGCATTATATACTGCATATTACAAACCTTTGCCCGCATCTTCCACTAATTGCGAAGGTTTAGCTCAGGTGCCGTACGGCAGGAGCAGCCAGGAACACAGACACAGGAGAACTCTTCAGGTCAGAGGTTTGGTTTATTAAATGAAGAAGAGAATGCGTCCATCTTACAGCCGCTTTTTTCAGCAGTATGACAGGAGAAGTAAATGGTGAAGCCAAAGTCCTTACTTCAGAGTGTTCCCAATAACGAGGTTCTTCTCACCAGTCTGTGTGGTTGGGGTAGAGCAGAAGACCTCAGCTACTCAGCTTGTCCAGCCTGGAGGAACAGAGAAAGTCTCCTCTTTAGTCTTTGTTTCTCCCCCTCCCCCCCAGTAACACCTACACATCATCCAGGTCTTCTCCTCCTGGATTACCATATACACAGTGGATATAAAAAGTCTACACGCCCCTGTTAAAATGTCAGGTTTCTGTGATGTAAAAAAATGAAACAAAGATAAATCATTTCAGAACTTTTTCCACCTTTAATGTGACCTATAAACTGTACAACTCAATTGGAAAACAAACTGAAATATTTTAGGTGGAGGGAAGAAAAAGAAAAAAAAACTAAAATGATGTTGTTGCATAAGTGTGCACACCCTCTTATAACTGGGCATGTAGCTGTGTTTAGAATGAAGCAATCACATTCAGAATCCTGTTAGATCGGAGTCAGCATACACCGGCCATCATGTAAAGGGCCTCTGATTAACCCCAAATAAAGTGCAGCTGCTCTAGTTGGTCTTTCCTGAAATGTTCTTAGTCACATCCCACAGCAGAAGCCATGGTCCACAGAGGGCTTCCAAAGCATCAGAGGGATCTCATTGTTAGAAGGTATCAGTCAGGAGAAGGGGACAAAAGAATTTCCAAGGCATTAGATCTACCATGGAACACAGTGGAGGAAATATGGCACAGCAGTGACATTACCTAGAACTGGGCGTCCCTCCAAAATTGATGAAAAGACCAGAAGAAAACTGGTCTGGGAGGCGACCAAGGGGCCTACAGCAACATTAAAGGAGCTGCAGGAATATCTGGCAAGTCTTGGCTGTGTGGTCCATGTGACAACAAACTCCCGTATTCTTCATATGTCTAGGCTATGGGGTAAGCCTGGGCAGTAATGTAATGTACTGAAGTCTATCAGATGTGTAGGATCATTGATGGAGCTGATGAGAAGGTTTCTAGGTAGCCTTCTTGGGGTCAGTCGTGGTGGAGACGTCTTCTGTGATGCTAATCAGGATGTCTAGAGAAGTGTTTACAGGAACTTACATTTCTAAGGCCTCCCCCATTCAGAAGGACTCCCCCATTCAGATCCGAATACTAGATTGGATCGCAACTGGTCAGGACGTCTCCAGTCCGTGTCATCTCATCACAATATGCAAGTGATGGAGAATGAAGTTGTCCTAGCAGGCAATGTGGTGGAGACGTCTTCTGTGATGCTAATCAGGATGTCTCGAGAAGGGTTTACAGGAGTCATGCCCACACAAGAAATTTATATAAAAATCTATAGCTTTATTACATCAAATAAAGACAAAGAATAATAAAAGATCCACAAACAGATCAGGAATAAGACTGTCAGCAAGGTAGCAATGACGTAAAATGCTTTGTGGAATCACAGGCCCCCAAGTCTCACTACCCCCGAAAAGTGTGTAATTAGGGATGAGCGAATCCTCTTCGGATGAAACATCTGAAGTCGATTCACATAACACTTCATTTCAACACTGCTGAGCTGTGTATCTAATCCTATCCTGTGTGATACTGTCTGCCGAGCTACGTCAAGGAGAGCACTGTGCATCAGCCACTGTGGGCACCAGACGAGCCTTTGGTGGTGGTGGTGTCACAGTGTGGGCAGGTGTGTCTGGTCAATACAGAAGTGCCCTACACTGTGTGACTGGTCCAGTGACAGCCCATACTACTGGAAGAACATCATTAATCCAGTCGTTGTGCCTTTGCATAAACAACACAGGCCTAATGTCATCTTCATGGAGGACCTCATCGAGGTTGCATCATTAGGGAACGGCTGCTTTAGACTGGGGAACCTCACATGGAGTGGTCTGCACTTTCTCCAGACCTTAATCCCATTGAAAACCTATGGGATCAGCTGAGTTGCCATGTAGAGGCACGTAACTCTGTACCTTAGAACCTCAATAACCTGAGGGCCACACCACAAGAAGAGTGGGATGCCATGCCTCAGCATTCAATAAGGCGACTTGTGATAATTGATGCTTGAGGCCACATGACAAGTTCCTGAGACGCTGACATTTTGTGGCGGTGTACCCAGCACTGGGGTCGGCTTTTGTTTCAATAAATAGTTTTAGATGAGGAAATCTCCACTGCTGCTTCTACTTAATCCCCGACCTTCATGATATAATATCACTGGAGCCAGAACTTTACATTTTCCATAACATTCACCCCAAAGCCAAATATCCCTTTTTTTGAGTAGTGTATGTCTCATTATCTATTTATTTATCTAAGATCTGGTGATATAGATTGTCTGGGCTGTAATGTAATGTACTGAAGTCTGTCAGATGTGTAGGATCATTGATGGAGCTGATGAGAAGGTTTCTAGGTAGCCTTCTTGGTGTCAGTCGTGGTGGAGACGTCTTCTGTGATGCTAATCAGGATGTCTAGAGAAGTGTTTACAGGAACTTACATTTCTAAGGCCTCCCCCATTCAGAAGGACTCCCCCATTCAGATCCGAATACTAGATTGGATCGCAACTGGTCAGGACGTCTCCAGTCCGTGTCATCTCATCACAATATGCAAGTGATGGAGAATGAAGTTGTCCTAGCAGGCAATGTGGTGGAGACGTCTTCTGTGATGCTAATCAGGATGTCTCGAGAAGGGTTTACAGGAGTCATGCCCACACAAGAAATTTATATAAAAATCTATAGCTTTATTACATCAAATAAAGACAAAGAATAATAAAAGATCCACAAACAGATCAGGAATAAGACTGTCAGCAAGGTAGCAATGACCTAAAATGCTTTGTGGAATCACAGGCCCCCAAGTCTCACTACCCCCGAAAAGTGTGTAATTAGGGATGAGCGAATCCACTTCGGATGAAACAACTGAAGTCGATTCACATAACACTTCATTTCAACACTGCTGAGCTGTGTATCTAATCCTATCCTGTGTGATACTGTCTGCCGAGCTACGTCAAGGAGAGCACTGTGCATCAGCCACTGTGGGCACCAGACGAGCCTTTGGTGGTGGTGGTGGTGGTGTCACAGTGTGGGCAGGTGTGTCTGGTCAATACAGAAGTGCCCTACACTGTGTGACTGGTCCAGTGACAGCCCATACTACTGGAAGAACATCATTAATCCAGTCGTTGTGCCTTTTCATAAACAACACAGGCCTAATGTCATCTTCATGGAGGACCTCATCGAGGTTGCATCATTAGGGAACGGCTGCTTTAGACTGGGGAACCTCACATGGAGTGGTCTGCACTTTCTCCAGACCTGAATCCCATTGAAAACCTATAGGATCAGCTGAGTTGCCATGTAGAGGCACGTAACTCTGTACCTCAGAACCTCAAAAACCTGAGGGCCACACCACAAGAAGAGTGGGATGCCATGCCTCAGCATTCAATAAGGCGACTTGTGATAATTGATGCTTGAGGCCACATGACAAGTTCCTGAGACGCTGACATTTTGTGGCGGTGTACCCAGCACTGGGGTCGGCTTTTGTTTCAATAAATAGTTTGAGATGAGGAAATCTCCACTGCTGCTTCTACTTAATCCCCGACCTTCATGATATAATATCACTGGAGCCAGAACTTTACGTTTTCCATAACTTTCACCCCCAAGCCAAATATCCATTTTTTTTGAGTAGTGTGTGTCTCATTATCTATTTATCTAAGATCTGGTGATATTAAATGTCTGGGCTGTAATGTAATGTACTGAGTGAAGTCTGTCAGATGTGTAGGATCATTGATGGAGCTGATGAGAAGGTTTCTAGGTAGCCTTCTTGGGGTCAGTCGTGGTGGAGACGTCTTCTGTGATGCTAATCAGGATGTCTAGAGAAGTGTTTACAGGAACTTACATTTCTAAGGCCTCCCCCATTCAGAAGGACTCCACCATTCAGATCCGAATACTAGATTGGATCGCAACTGGTCAGGACGTCTCCAGTCCGTGTCATCTCATCACAATATGCAAGTGATGGAGAATGAAGTTGTCCTAGCAGGCAATGTGGTGGAGACGTCTTCTGTGATGCTAATCAGGGTGTCTCGAGAAGGGTTTACAGGAGTCATGCCCACACAAGAAATTTATATAAAAATCTATAGCTTTATTACATCAAATAAAGACAAAGAATAATAAAAGATCCACAAACAGATCAGGAATAAGACTGTCAGCAAGGTAGCAATGACCTAAAATGCTTCGTGGAATCACAGGCCCCCAAGTCTCACTACCCCCGAAAAGTGAGTAATTAGGGATGAGCGAATCCACTTCGGATGAAACATCTGAAGTCGATTCACATAACAATTCATTTCAACACTGCTGAGCTGTGTATCTAATCCTATCCTGTGTGATACTGCCTGCTGAGCTGTGTATCTAATCCTATCCTGTGTGATACTGCCTGCTGAGCTGTGTATCTAATCCTATCCTATGTGATACTGTCTGCTGAGCTGTGTATCTAATCCTCTCCTGTGTGATACTGCCTGCTGAGCTGTGTATCTAATCCTATCCTGTGTGATACTGTCTGCTGAGCTGTGTATCTAATCCTATCCTGTGTGATACTGTCTGCTGAGCTGTGTATCTAATCCTATCCTGTGTGATACTGTCTGCTGAGCTGTGTATCTAATTCTATCATGTATGATACTGCCTGCTGAGCTGTGTATCTAATTCTATCATGTGTGATACTGTCTGCTGAGCTGTGTATCTAATCCTATCATGTGTGATACTGCCTGCTGAGCTGTGTATCTAATCGTATTCTGTGTGATACTGTCTGCGGATCTGTGTATCTAATCGTATCCTGTGTGATACTTCCTGCTGAGCTGTGTATCTAATCCTATCCTGTGTGATACTGCCTGCTGAGCTGTGTATCTAATCCTATTCTGTGTGATACAGTCTGCTGAGCTGTGTATCTAATCCTATCCTGTGTGATACTGTCTGCGGAGCTGTGTATCTAATCGTGTCCTGTGTGATACAGTATGCTGAGCTGTGTATCTAATCCTATCCTGTGTGATACTGTCTGCTGAGCTGTGTATCTAATCCTATCCTGTGTGATACTGTCTGCTGAGCTGTGTATCTAATCGTATCCTGTGTGATACTGCATGCTGAGATGTGTATCTAATCCTATCCTGTGTGATACTGCCTGCTGAGCTGTGTATCTAATCCTATCCTGTGTGATACTGTCTGCTGAGCTGTGTATGTAATTCTATCATGTGTGATACTGCCTGCTGAGCTGTGTATCTAATCCTATCCTGTGTGATACTGTCTGCTGAGCTGTGTATCTAATTCTATCATGTGTGATACTGCCTGCTGTGTATCTAATTCTATCATGTGTGATACTGCCTGCTGAGCTGTGTATCTAATTCTATCATGTGTGATACGGTCTGCTGAGCTATGTATCTAATTCTATCACATGTGATACTGTCTGCTGAGCTGTGTATCTAATCCTATCCTGTGTGATACTGTCTGCTGAGCTGTGTATCTAATCCTATCCTGTGTGATACTGTCTGCTGAGCTGTGTATCTAATTCTATCCTGTGTGATACTGCCTGCTGAGCTGTGTATCTCACCCTATCCTGTGTGATACTGTCTTCTGAGCTGTGTATCTAATTCTATCATGTGTGATACTGCCTGCTGAGCTGTGTATCTAATTCTATCATGTGTGATACTGCCTGCTGAGCTGTGTATCTAATTCTATCATGTGTGATACTGCCTGCTGAGCTGTGTATCTAATTCTATCCTGTGTGATACTGTCTGCTGAGCTGTGTATCTAATCCTATCCTGTGTGATACTGTCTGCTGAGCTGTGTATCTAATCCTATCCTGTGTGATACTGTCTGCTGAGCTGTGTATCTAATCCAATCCTGTGTGATACAGTCTGCTGAGCTGTGTATCTAATCCTATCCTGTGTGATACTGCCTGCTGAGCTGTGTATCTAATCCTATCCTGTGTGATACTCGGTGACCTCCTGCCCAGCAGCTTGTGTGTCACTCAGACCACAGCTCAGAGGAAGGAGAAGAACGGCGCACAGGGGAGTATGTACTATATGTGTTCCGGCAGAATAGGGGGGGGGGGGGCGTTATATATACTATAGGGGAGTATGCACTATATGTGTTCCGACAGAATGCGGGGGGGGGCATTATATATACTACAGGGGAGTGTTATGTACAGTAAGTGGGGCATCCTATATTCTACAGGGGGCATTATATACTGCATATTACAAACCTTTGCCCGCATCTTCCACTAATTGCGGAGGTTTAGCTCAGGTGCCGTACGGCAGGAGCAGCCAGGAACACAGACACAGGAGAACTCTTCAGGTCAGAGGTTTGGTTTATTAAATGAAGAAGAGAATGCGTCCATCTTACAGCCGCTTTTTTCAGCAGTATGACAGGAGAAGTAAATGGTGAAGCCAAAGTCCTTACTTCAGAGTGTTCCCAATAACGAGGTTCTTCTCACCAGTCTGTGTGGTTGGGGTAGAGCAGAAGACCTCAGCTACTCAGCTTGTCCAGCCTGGAGGAACAGAGAAAGTCTCCTCTTTAGTCTTTGTTTCTCCCCCTCCCCCCAGTAACACCTACACATCATCCAGGTCTTCTCCTCCTGGATTACCATATACACAGTGGATATAAAAAGTGTACACGCCCCTGTTAAAATGTCAGGTTTCTGTGATGTAAAAAAATGAAACAAAGATAAATCATTTCAGAACTTTTTCCACCTTTAATGTGACCTATAAACTGTACAACTCAATTGGAAAACAAACTGAAATATTTTAGGTGGAGGGAAGAAAAAGAAAAAAAAACTAAAATGATGTTGTTGCATAAGTGTGCACACCCTCTTATAACTGGGCATGTAGCTGTGTTTAGAATGAAGCAATCACATTCAGAATCCTGTTAGATCGGAGTCAGCATACACCGGCCATCATGTAAAGGGCCTCTGATTAACCCCAAATAAAGTGCAGCTGCTCTAGTTGGTCTTTCCTGAAATGTTCTTAGTCACATCCCACAGCAGAAGCCATGGTCCACAGAGGGCTTCCAAAGCATCAGAGGGATCTCATTGTTAGAAGGTATCAGTCAGGAGAAGGGGACAAAAGAATTTCCAAGGCATTAGATCTACCATGGAACACAGTGGAGGAAATATGGCACAGCAGTGACATTACCTAGAACTGGGCGTCCCTCCAAAATTGATGAAAAGACCAGAAGAAAACTGGTCTGGGAGGCGACCAAGGGGCCTACAGCAACATTAAAGGAGCTGCAGGAATATCTGGCAAGTCTTGGCTGTGTGGTCCATGTGACAACAAACTCCCGTATTCTTCATATGTCTAGGCTATGGGGTAAGCCTGGGCAGTAATGTAATGTACTGAAGTCTATCAGATGTGTAGGATCATTGATGGAGCTGATGAGAAGGTTTCTAGGTAGCCTTCTTGGGGTCAGTCGTGGTGGAGACGTCTTCTGTGATGCTAATCAGGATGTCTAGAGAAGTGTTTACAGGAACTTACATTTCTAAGGCCTCCCCCATTCAGAAGGACTCCCCCATTCAGATCCGAATACTAGATTGGATCGCAACTGGTCAGGACGTCTCCAGTCCGTGTCATCTCATCACAATATGCAAGTGATGGAGAATGAAGTTGTCCTAGCAGGCAATGTGGTGGAGACGTCTTCTGTGATGCTAATCAGGATGTCTCGAGAAGGGTTTACAGGAGTCATGCCCACACAAGAAATTTATATAAAAATCTATAGCTTTATTACATCAAATAAAGACAAAGAATAATAAAAGATCCACAAACAGATCAGGAATAAGACTGTCAGCAAGGTAGCAATGACGTAAAATGCTTTGTGGAATCACAGGCCCCCAAGTCTCACTACCCCCGAAAAGTGTGTAATTAGGGATGAGCGAATCCTCTTCGGATGAAACATCTGAAGTCGATTCACATAACACTTCATTTCAACACTGCTGAGCTGTGTATCTAATCCTATCCTGTGTGATACTGTCTGCCGAGCTACGTCAAGGAGAGCACTGTGCATCAGCCACTGTGGGCACCAGACGAGCCTTTGGTGGTGGTGGTGTCACAGTGTGGGCAGGTGTGTCTGGTCAATACAGAAGTGCCCTACACTGTGTGACTGGTCCAGTGACAGCCCATACTACTGGAAGAACATCATTAATCCAGTCGTTGTGCCTTTGCATAAACAACACAGGCCTAATGTCATCTTCATGGAGGACCTCATCGAGGTTGCATCATTAGGGAACGGCTGCTTTAGACTGGGGAACCTCACATGGAGTGGTCTGCACTTTCTCCAGACCTTAATCCCATTGAAAACCTATGGGATCAGCTGAGTTGCCATGTAGAGGCACGTAACTCTGTACCTCAGAACCTCAATAACCTGAGGGCCACAGAAGGAAGAGGACTGAAGTCCTCGAAACGCGTTTAGCGTTATATCCCTGTCAAAATCAAGTTTCTGGAGACGATAGATGAAAGTTGAAGTATTTTTTACAAAGTGGAGCGCTCCATTTCTTCATCCGACCTACAGCTCTCACAGGAGTATCGGACTAAGACTATTATACTCAAACTCCCAAGTCCCGCGATATCTCTGGGGTACCACGTGATAGACGCCAGAGAGCGGAGACGCCGAGAGCGAGCAGTGGAACAACGCGGCGAAATCAGACGGCCAGAGTGGCGTGTATGTTGGTAAGATATTATTTCTATGTGAATTTACCATATATCCAACTACTGAAGGCTGCAATATCCAGCAATACAAGAATTATTGATGATAAATCTAGAGAGGGAGTTGATATCCCCCAACAACTAAAACAACTTGCGGACTTGGCTATATTTCCTCAATTAAAGAGACAGTACACCGGATTGGACACTTATTGCCAATTGGCAAAGAAACACTATACTGTCCCAAGCAACTTCATTTTGGTGCGGTTCATGATACTATTAGTCCAGTGCCATTGAATTTTTATTATTTATTTTTTAGGGGTTCTTTTAATATAGGTATTTTAATGTTAAAGTATATATATTTCTGCTAATGTATATGATTGAACTAGCGGGTAATTATTAATAAACTGTTGTTTGATGTGCAACCACGTAGCGAGTGCCAGCCGTCTTTTCTAGTTTATGCATATCTCTTGTACTGACTGAGTGAGCAGTCCTTCGGCTAGAGCACCCCTACCATACTGAGGAGGGTGGTGAGCTATCCACATATTTTCTAAATGACCTAAAATGCTTTGTGGAATCACAGGCCCCCAAGTCTCACTACCCCCGAAAAGTGTGTAATTAGGGATGAGCGAATCCACTTCGGATGAAACAACTGAAGTCGATTCACATAACACTTCATTTCAACACTGCTGAGCTGTGTATCTAATCCTATCCTGTGTGATACTGTCTGCCGAGCTACGTCAAGGAGAGCACTGTGCATCAGCCACTGTGGGCACCAGACGAGCCTTTGGTGGTGGTGGTGTCACAGTGTGGGCAGGTGTGTCTGGTCAATACAGAAGTGCCCTACACTGTGTGACTGGTCCAGTGACAGCCCATACTACTGGAAGAATATCATTAATCCAGTCGTTGTGCCTTTGCATGAACAACACAGGCCTAATGTCATCTTCATGGAGGACCTCATCGAGGTTGCATCATTAGGGAACGGCTGCTTTAGACTGGGGAACCTCACATGGAGTGGTCTGTACTCTCTCCAGACCTGAATCCCATTGAAAACCTATGGGATCAGCTGGGTTGCCATGTAGAGGCACGTAACTCTGTACCTCAGAACCTCAATAACCTGAGGGCCACACCACAAGAAGAGTGGGATGCCATGCCTCAGCATTCAATAAGGCGACTTGTGATAATTGATGCTTGAGGCCACATGACAAGTTCCTGAGACGCTGACATTTTGTGGCGGTGTACCCAGCACTGGGGTCGGCTTTTGTTTCAATAAATAGTTTTAGATGAGGAAATCTCCACTGCTGCTTCTACTTAATCCCTGACCTTCATAATATAATATCACTGTAGCCAGAACTTTACGTTTTCCATAACATTCACCCCAAAGCCAAATATCCCTTTTTTTGAGTAGTGTATGTCTCATTATCTATTTATTTATCTAAGATCTGGTGATATAGAATGTCTGGGCTGTAATGTAATGTACTGAAGTCTGTCAGATGTGTAGGATCATTGATGGAGCTGATGAGAAGGTTTCTAGGTAGCCTTCTTGGGGTCAGTCGTGGTGGAGACGTCTTCTGTGATGCTAATCAGGATGTCTAGAGAAGTGTTTACAGGAACTTACATTTCTAAGGCCTCCCCCATTCAGAAGGACTCCCCCATTCAGATCCGAATACTAGATTGGATCGCAACTGGTCAGGACGTCTCCAGTCCGTGTCATCTCATCACAATATGCAAGTGACGGAGAATGAAGTTATCCTAGCAGGCAATGTGATGGAGACGTCTTCTGTGATGCTAATCAGGATGTCTCGAGAAGGGTTTACAGGAGTCATGCCCACACAAGAAATTTATATAAAAATCTATAGCTTTATTACATCAAATAAAGACAAAGAATAATAAAAGATCCACAAACAGATCAGGAATAAGACTGTCAGCAAGGTAGCAATGACCTAAAATGCTTTGTGGAATCACAGGCCCCCAAGTCTCACTACCCCCGAAAAGTGTGTAATTAGGGATGAGCGAATCCACTTCGGATGAAACAACTGAAGTCGATTCACATAACACTTCATTTCAACACTGCTGAGCTGTGTATCTAATCCTATCCTGTGTGATACTGTCTGCCGAGCTACGTCAAGGAGAGCACTGTGCATCAGCCACTGTGGGCACCAGACGAGCCTTTGGTGGTGGTGGTGGTGGTGTCACAGTGTGGGCAGGTGTGTCTGGTCAATACAGAAGTGCCCTACACTGTGTGACTGGTCCAGTGACAGCCCATACTACTGGAAGAACATCATTAATCCAGTCGTTGTGCCTTTTCATAAACAACACAGGCCTAATGTCATCTTCATGGAGGACCTCATCGAGGTTGCATCATTAGGGATCCAAAAACAGATCAGGAATAAGACTGTCAGCAAGGTAGCAATGACCTAAAATGCTTTGTGGAATCACAGGCCCCCAAGTCTCACTACCCCCGAAAAGTGTGTAATTAGGGATGAGCGAATCCACTTCGGATGAAACATCTGAAGTCGATTCACATAACACTTCATTTAAACACTGCTGAGCTGTGTATCTAATCCTATCCTGTGTGATACTGTCTGCCGAGCTACGTCAAGGAGAGCACTGTGCATCAGCCACTGTGGGCACCAGACGAGCCTTTGGTGGTGGTGGTGTCACAGTGTAGGCAGGTGTGTCTGGTCAATACAGAAGTGCCCTACGCTGTGTGACTGGTCCAGTGACAGCCCATACTACTGGAAGAACATCATTAATCCAGTCGTTGTGCCTTTGCATAAACAACACAGGCCTAATGTCATCTTCATGGAGGACCTCATCGAGGTTGCATCATTAGGGAACGGCTGCTTTAGACTGGGGAACCTCACATGGAGTGGTCTGCACTTTCTCCAGACCTGAATCCCATTGAAAACCTAAGGGATCAGCTGAGTTGCCATGTAGAGGCACGTAACTCTGTACCTCAGAACCTCAATAACCTGAGGGCCACACCACAAGAAGAGTGGGATGCCATGCCTCAGCATTCAATAAGGCGACTTGTGATAATTGATGCTTGAGGCCACATGACAAGTTCCTGAGACGCTGACATTTTGTGGCGGTGTACCCAGCACTGGGGTCGGCTTTTGTTTCAATAAATAGTTTTAGATGAGGAAATCTCCACTGCTGCTTCTACTTAATCCCCGACCTTCATGATATAATATCACTGTAGCCAGAACTTTAGGTTTTCCATAACTTTCAGCCCCAAGCCAAATATCCCTTTTTTTGAATAGTGTATGTCTCATTATCTATTTATTTATCTAAGATCTGGTGATATAGAATGTCTGGGCTGTAATGTAATGTACTGAAGTCTGTCAGATGTGTAGGATCATTGATGGAGCTGATGAGAAGGTTTCTAGGTAGCCTTCTTGGGGTCAGTCGTGGTGGAGACGTCTTCTGTGATGCTAATCAGGATGTCTAGAGAAGTGTTTACAGGAACTTACATTTCTAAGGCCTCCCCCATTCAGAAGGACTCCCCCATTCAGAAGGACTCCCCCATTCAGATCCGAATACTAGATTGGATCGCAACTGGTCAGGACGTCTCCAGTCCGTGTCATCTCATCACAATATGCAAGTGACGGAGAATGAAGTTATCCTAGCAGGCAATGTGGTGGAAACGTCTTCTGTGATGCTAATCAGGATGTCTCGAGAAGGGTTTACAGGAGTCATGCCCACACAAGAAATTTATATAAAAATCTATAGCTTTATTACATCAAATAAAGACAAAGAATAATAAAAGATCCACAAACAGATCAGGAATAAGACTGTCAGCAAGGTAGCAATGACCTAAAATGCTTTGTGGAATCACAGGCCCCCAAGTCTCACTACCCCCGAAAAGTGTGTAATTAGGGATGAGCGAATCCACTTCGGATGAAACAACTGAAGTCGATTCACATAACACTTCATTTCAACACTGCTGAGCTGTGTATCTAATCCTATCCTGTGTGATACTGTCTGCCGAGCTACGTCAAGGAGAGCACTGTGCATCAGCCACTGTGGGCACCAGACGAGCCTTTGGTGGTGGTGGTGGTGGTGTCACAGTGTGGGCAGGTGTGTCTGGTCAATACAGAAGTGCCCTACACTGTGTGACTGGTCCAGTGACAGCCCATACTACTGGAAGAACATCATTAATCCAGTCGTTGTGCCTTTTCATAAACAACACAGGCCTAATGTCATCTTCATGGAGGACCTCATCGAGGTTGCATCATTAGGGAACGGCTGCTTTAGACTGGGGAACCTCACATGGAGTGGTCTGCACTTTCTCCAGACCTGAATCCCATTGAAAACCTATAGGATCAGCTGAGTTGCCATGTAGAGGCACGTAACTCTGTACCTCAGAACCTCAATAACCTGAGGGCCACACCACAAGAAGAGTGGGATGCCATGCCTCAGCATTCAATAAGGCGACTTGTGATAATTGATGCTTGAGGCCACATGACAAGTTCCTGAGACGCTGACATTTTGTGGCGGTGTACCCAGCACTGGGGTCGGCTTTTGTTTCAATAAATAGTTTGAGATGAGGAAATCTCCACTGCTGCTTCTACTTAATCCCCGACCTTCATGATATAATATCACTGGAGCCAGAACTTTACGTTTTCCATAACTTTCACCCCCAAGCCAAATATCCATTTTTTTTGAGTAGTGTGTGTCTCATTATCTATTTATCTAAGATCTGGTGATATTAAATGTCTGGGCTGTAATGTAATGTACTGAGTGAAGTCTGTCAGATGTGTAGGATCATTGATGGAGCTGATGAGAAGGTTTCTAGGTAGCCTTCTTGGGGTCAGTCGTGGTGGAGACGTCTTCTGTGATGCTAATCAGGATGTCTAGAGAAGTGTTTACAGGAACTTACATTTCTAAGGCCTCCCCCATTCAGAAGGACTCCACCATTCAGATCCGAATACTAGATTGGATCGCAACTGGTCAGGACGTCTCCAGTCCGTGTCATCTCATCACAATATGCAAGTGATGGAGAATGAAGTTGTCCTAGCAGGCAATGTGGTGGAGACGTCTTCTGTGATGCTAATCAGGATGTCTCGAGAAGGGTTTACAGGAGTCATGCCCACACAAGAAATTTATATAAAAATCTATAGCTTTATTACATCAAATAAAGACAAAGAATAATAAAAGATCCACAAACAGATCAAGAATAAGACTGTCAGCAAGGTAGCAATGACCTAAAATGCTTCGTGGAATCACAGGCCCCCAAGTCTCACTACCCCCGAAAAGTGTGTAATTAGGGATGAGCGAATCCACTTCGGATGAAACATCTGAAGTCGATTCACATAACAATTCATTTCAACACTGCTGAGCTGTGTATCTAATCCTATCCTGTGTGATACTGCCTGCTGAGCTGTGTATCTAATCCTATCCTGTGTGATACTGTCTGCTGAGCTGTGTATCTAATCCTATCCTGTGTGATACTGTCTGCTGAGCTGTGTATCTAATCCTATCCTGTGTGATACTGTCTGCTGAGCTGTGTATCTAATTCTATCATGTATGATACTGCCTGCTGAGCTGTGTATCTAATTCTATCATGTGTGATACTGTCTGCTGAGCTGTGTATCTAATCCTATCATGTGTGATACTGCCTGCTGAGCTGTGTATCTAATCGTATTCTGTGTGATACTGTCTGCGGAGCTGTGTATCTAATCGTATCCTGTGTGATACTTCCTGCTGAGCTGTGTATCTAATCCTATCCTGTGTGATACTGCCTGCTGAGCTGTGTATCTAATCCTATTCTGTGTGATACAGTCTGCTGAGCTGTGTATCTAATCCTATCCTGTGTGATACTGTCTGCGGAGCTGTGTATCTAATCGTATCCTGTGTGATACAGTATGCTGAGCTGTGTATCTAATCCTATCCTGTGTGATACTGTCTGCTGAGCTGTGTATCTAATCCTATCCTGTGTGATACTGTCTGCTGAGCTGTGTATCTAATCGTATCCTGTGTGATACTGCATGCTAAGATGTGTATCTAATCCTATCCTGTGTGATACTGCCTGCTGAGCTGTGTATCTAATCCTATCCTGTGTGATACTGTCTGCTGAGCTGTGTATGTAATTCTATCATGTGTGATACTGCCTGCTGAGCTGTGTATCTAATCCTATCCTGTGTGATACTGTCTGCTGAGCTGTGTATCTAATTCTATCATGTGTGATACTGCCTGCTGTGTATCTAATTCTATCATGTGTGATACTGCCTGCTGAGCTGTGTATCTAATTCTATCATGTGTGATACTGCCTGCTGAGCTATGTATCTAATTCTATCACATGTGATACTGTCTGCTGAGCTGTGTATCTAATCCTATCCTGTGTGATACTGTCTGCTGAGCTGTGTATCTAATCCTATCCTGTGTGATACTGTCTGCTGAGCTGTGTATCTAATTCTATCATGTGTGATACTGCCTGCTGAGCTGTGTATCTCATCCTATCCTGTGTGATACTGTCTGCTGAGCTGTGTATCTAATTCTATCATGTGTGATACTGCCTGCTGAGCTGTGTATCTAATTCTATCATGTGTGATACTGCCTGCTGAGCTGTGTATCTAATTCTATCATGTGTGATACTGCCTGCTGAGCTGTGTATCTAATTCTATCATGTGTGATACTGTCTGCTGAGCTGTGTATCTAATCCTATCCTGTGTGATACTGCCTGCTGAGCTGTGTATCTAATCCTATCCTGTGTGATACTGTCTGCTGAGCTGTGTATCTAATCCAATCCTGTGTGATACAGTCTGCTGAGCTGTGTATCTAATCCTATCCTGTGTGATACTGCCTGCTGAGCTGTGTATCTAATCCTATCCTGTGTGATACTCGGTGACCTCCTGCCCAGCAGCTTGTGTGTCACTCAGACCACAGCTCAGAGGAAGGAGAAGAACGGCGCACAGGGGAGTATGTACTATATGTGTTCCGGCAGAATAGGGGGGGGGGGGGGTTATATATACTATAGGGGAGTATGCACTATATGTGTTCCGACAGAATGCGGGGGGGGGCATTATATATACTACAGGGGAGTATTATGTACAGTAAGTGGGGCATCCTATATTCTACAGGGGGCATTATATACTGCATATTACAAACCTTTGCCCGCATCTTCCACTAATTGCGAAGGTTTAGCTCAGGTGCCGTACGGCAGGAGCAGCCAGGAACACAGACACAGGAGAACTCTTCAGGTCAGAGGTTTGGTTTATTAAATGAAGAAGAGAATGCGTCCATCTTACAGCCGCTTTTTTCAGCAGTATGACAGGAGAAGTAAATGGTGACACCAAAGTCCTTACTTCAGAGTGTTCCCAATAACGAGGTTCTTCTCACCAGTCTGTGTGGTTGGGGTAGAGCAGAAGACCTCAGCTACACAGCTTGTCTAGCCTGGAGGAACAGAGAAAGTCTCCTCTTTAGTCTTTGTTTCTCCCCCTCCCCCCAGTAACACCTACACATCATCCAGGTCTTCTCCTCCTGGATTACCATATACACAGTGGATATAAAAAGTCTACACGCCCCTGTTAAAATGTCAGGTTTCTGTGATGTAAAAAAATGAAACAAAGATAAATCATTTCAGAACTTTTTCCACCTTTAATGTGACCTATAAACTGTACAACTCAATTGGAAAACAAACTGAAATATTTTAGGTGGAGGGAAGAAAAAGAAAAAAAAAACTAAAATGATGTTGTTGCATAAGTGTGCACACCCTCTTATAACTGGGCATGTAGCTGTGTTTAGAATGAAGCAATCACATTCAGAATCCTGTTAGATCGGAGTCAGCATACACCGGCCATCATGTAAAGGGCCTCTGATTAACCCCAAATAAAGTGCAGCTGCTCTAGTTGGTCTTTCCTGAAATGTTCTTAGTCACATCCCACAGCAGAAGCCATGGTCCACAGAGGGCTTCCAAAGCATCAGAGGGATCTCATTGTTAGAAGGTATCAGTCAGGAGAAGGGGACAAAAGAATTTCCAAGGCATTAGATCTACCATGGAACACAGTGGAGGAAATATGGCACAGCAGTGACATTACCTAGAACTGGGCGTCCCTCCAAAATTGATGAAAAGACCAGAAGAAAACTGGTCTGGGAGGCGACCAAGGGGCCTACAGCAACATTAAAGGAGCTGCAGGAATATCTGGCAAGTCTTGGCTGTGTGGTCCATGTGACAACAAACTCCCGTATTCTTCATATGTCTAGGCTATGGGGTAAGCCTGGGCAGTAATGTAATGTACTGAAGTCTATCAGATGTGTAGGATCATTGATGGAGCTGATGAGAAGGTTTCTAGGTAGCCTTCTTGGGGTCAGTCGTGGTGGAGACGTCTTCTGTGATGCTAATCAGGATGTCTAGAGAAGTGTTTACAGGAACTTACATTTCTAAGGCCTCCCCCATTCAGAAGGACTCCCCCATTCAGATCCGAATACTAGATTGGATCGCAACTGGTCAGGACGTCTCCAGTCCGTGTCATCTCATCACAATATGCAAGTGATGGAGAATGAAGTTGTCCTAGCAGGCAATGTGGTGGAGACGTCTTCTGTGATGCTAATCAGGATGTCTCGAGAAGGGTTTACAGGAGTCATGCCCACACAAGAAATTTATATAAAAATCTATAGCTTTATTACATCAAATAAAGACAAAGAATAATAAAAGATCCACAAACAGATCAGGAATAAGACTGTCAGCAAGGTAGCAATGACGTAAAATGCTTTGTGGAATCACAGGCCCCCAAGTCTCACTACCCCCGAAAAGTGTGTAATTAGGGATGAGCGAATCCTCTTCGGATGAAACATCTGAAGTCGATTCACATAACACTTCATTTCAACACTGCTGAGCTGTGTATCTAATCCTATCCTGTGTGATACTGTCTGCCGAGCTACGTCAAGGAGAGCACTGTGCATCAGCCACTGTGGGCACCAGACGAGCCTTTGGTGGTGGTGGTGTCACAGTGTGGGCAGGTGTGTCTGGTCAATACAGAAGTGCCCTACACTGTGTGACTGGTCCAGTGACAGCCCATACTACTGGAAGAACATCATTAATCCAGTCGTTGTGCCTTTGCATAAACAACACAGGCCTAATGTCATCTTCATGGAGGACCTCATCGAGGTTGCATCATTAGGGAACGGCTGCTTTAGACTGGGGAACCTCACATGGAGTGGTCTGCACTTTCTCCAGACCTTAATCCCATTGAAAACCTATGGGATCAGCTGAGTTGCCATGTAGAGGCACGTAACTCTGTACCTTAGAACCTCAATAACCTGAGGGCCACACCACAAGAAGAGTGGGATGCCATGCCTCAGCATTCAATAAGGCGACTTGTGATAATTGATGCTTGAGGCCACATGACAAGTTCCTGAGACGCTGACATTTTGTGGCGGTGTACCCAGCACTGGGGTCGGCTTTTGTTTCAATAAATAGTTTTAGATGAGGAAATCTCCACTGCTGCTTCTACTTAATCCCCGACCTTCATGATATAATATCACTGGAGCCAGAACTTTACATTTTCCATAACATTCACCCCAAAGCCAAATATCCCTTTTTTTGAGTAGTGTATGTCTCATTATCTATTTATTTATCTAAGATCTGGTGATATAGATTGTCTGGGCTGTAATGTAATGTACTGAAGTCTGTCAGATGTGTAGGATCATTGATGGAGCTGATGAGAAGGTTTCTAGGTAGCCTTCTTGGTGTCAGTCGTGGTGGAGACGTCTTCTGTGATGCTAATCAGGATGTCTAGAGAAGTGTTTACAGGAACTTACATTTCTAAGGCCTCCCCCATTCAGAAGGACTCCCCCCATTCAGATCCGAATACTAGATTGGATCGCAACTGGTCAGGACGTCTCCAGTCCGTGTCATCTCATCACAATATGCAAGTGATGGAGAATGAAGTTGTCCTAGCAGGCAATGTGGTGGAGACGTCTTCTGTGATGCTAATCAGGATGTCTCGAGAAGGGTTTACAGGAGTCATGCCCACACAAGAAATTTATATAAAAATCTATAGCTTTATTACATCAAATAAAGACAAAGAATAATAAAAGATCCACAAACAGATCAGGAATAAGACTGTCAGCAAGGTAGCAATGACCTAAAATGCTTTGTGGAATCACAGGCCCCCAAGTCTCACTACCCCCGAAAAGTGTGTAATTAGGGATGAGCGAATCCACTTCGGATGAAACAACTGAAGTCGATTCACATAACACTTCATTTCAACACTGCTGAGCTGTGTATCTAATCCTATCCTGTGTGATACTGTCTGCCGAGCTACGTCAAGGAGAGCACTGTGCATCAGCCACTGTGGGCACCAGACGAGCCTTTGGTGGTGGTGGTGGTGGTGTCACAGTGTGGGCAGGTGTGTCTGGTCAATACAGAAGTGCCCTACACTGTGTGACTGGTCCAGTGACAGCCCATACTACTGGAAGAACATCATTAATCCAGTCGTTGTGCCTTTTCATAAACAACACAGGCCTAATGTCATCTTCATGGAGGACCTCATCGAGGTTGCATCATTAGGGAACGGCTGCTTTAGACTGGGGAACCTCACATGGAGTGGTCTGCACTTTCTCCAGACCTGAATCCCATTGAAAACCTATAGGATCAGCTGAGTTGCCATGTAGAGGCACGTAACTCTGTACCTCAGAACCTCAAAAACCTGAGGGCCACACCACAAGAAGAGTGGGATGCCATGCCTCAGCATTCAATAAGGCGACTTGTGATAATTGATGCTTGAGGCCACATGACAAGTTCCTGAGACGCTGACATTTTGTGGCGGTTGTACCCAGCACTGGGGTCGGCTTTTGTTTCAATAAATAGTTTGAGATGAGGAAATCTCCACTGCTGCTTCTACTTAATCCCCGACCTTCATGATATAATATCACTGGAGCCAGAACTTTACGTTTTCCATAACTTTCACCCCCAAGCCAAATATCCATTTTTTTTGAGTAGTGTGTGTCTCATTATCTATTTATCTAAGATCTGGTGATATTAAATGTCTGGGCTGTAATGTAATGTACTGAGTGAAGTCTGTCAGATGTGTAGGATCATTGATGGAGCTGATGAGAAGGTTTCTAGGTAGCCTTCTTGGGGTCAGTCGTGGTGGAGACGTCTTCTGTGATGCTAATCAGGATGTCTAGAGAAGTGTTTACAGGAACTTACATTTCTAAGGCCTCCCCCATTCAGAAGGACTCCACCATTCAGATCCGAATACTAGATTGGATCGCAACTGGTCAGGACGTCTCCAGTCCGTGTCATCTCATCACAATATGCAAGTGATGGAGAATGAAGTTGTCCTAGCAGGCAATGTGGTGGAGACGTCTTCTGTGATGCTAATCAGGGTGTCTCGAGAAGGGTTTACAGGAGTCATGCCCACACAAGAAATTTATATAAAAATCTATAGCTTTATTACATCAAATAAAGACAAAGAATAATAAAAGATCCACAAACAGATCAGGAATAAGACTGTCAGCAAGGTAGCAATGACCTAAAATGCTTCGTGGAATCACAGGCCCCCAAGTCTCACTACCCCCGAAAAGTGAGTAATTAGGGATGAGCGAATCCACTTCGGATGAAACATCTGAAGTCGATTCACATAACAATTCATTTCAACACTGCTGAGCTGTGTATCTAATCCTATCCTGTGTGATACTGCCTGCTGAGCTGTGTATCTAATCCTATCCTGTGTGATACTGCCTGCTGAGCTGTGTATCTAATCCTATCCTATGTGATACTGCCTGCTGAGCTGTGTATCTAATCCTCTCCTGTGTGATACTGCCTGCTGAGCTGTGTATCTAATCCTATCCTGTGCGATACTGTCTGCTGAGCTGTGTATCTAATCCTATCCTGTGTGATACTGTCTGCTGAGCTGTGTATCTAATCCTATCCTGTGTGATACTGTCTGCTGAGCTGTGTATCTAATTCTATCATGTATGATACTGCCTGCTGAGCTGTGTATCTAATTCTATCATGTGTGATACTGTCTGCTGAGCTGTGTATCTAATCCTATCATGTGTGATACTGCCTGCTGAGCTGTGTATCTAATCGTATTCTGTGTGATACTGTCTGCGGATCTGTGTATCTAATCGTATCCTGTGTGATACTTCCTGCTGAGCTGTGTATCTAATCCTATCCTGTGTGATACTGCCTGCTGAGCTGTGTATCTAATCCTATTCTGTGTGATACAGTCTGCTGAGCTGTGTATCTAATCCTATCCTGTGTGATACTGTCTGCGGAGCTGTGTATCTAATCGTGTCCTGTGTGATACTGTCTGCTGAGCTGTGTATCTAATCCTATCCTGTGTGATACTGTCTGCTGAGCTGTGTATCTAATCCTATCCTGTGTGATACTGTCTGCTGAGCTGTGTATCTAATCGTATCCTGTGTGATACTGCATGCTGAGATGTGTATCTAATCCTATCCTGTGTGATACTGCCTGCTGAGCTGTGTATCTAATCCTATCCTGTGTGATACTGTCTGCTGAGCTGTGTATGTAATTCTATCATGTGTGATACTGCCTGCTGAGCTGTGTATCTAATCCTATCCTGTGTGATACTGTCTGCTGAGCTGTGTATCTAATTCTATCATGTGTGATACTGCCTGCTGTGTATCTAATTCTATCATGTGTGATACTGCCTGCTGAGCTGTGTATCTAATCCTATCCTGTGTGATACTGTCTGCTGAGCTGTGTATCTAATTCTATCACATGTGATACTGTCTGCTGAGCTGTGTATCTAATCCTATCCTGTGTGATACTGTCTGCTGAGCTGTGTATCTAATCCTATCCTGTGTGATACTGTCTGCTGAGCTGTGTATCTAATTCTATCATGTGTGATACTGCCTGCTGAGCTGTGTATCTCACCCTATCCTGTGTGATACTGTCTTCTGAGCTGTGTATCTAATTCTATCATGTGTGATACTGCCTGCTGAGCTGTGTATCTAATTCTATCATGTGTGATACTGCCTGCTGAGCTGTGTATCTAATTCTATCATGTGTGATACTGCCTGCTGAGCTGTGTATCTAATTCTATCCTGTGTGATACTGTCTGCTGAGCTGTGTATCTAATCCTATCCTGTGTGATACTGCCTGCTGAGCTGTGTATCTAATCCTATCCTGTGTGATACTGTCTGCTGAGCTGTGTATCTAATCCTATCCTGTGTGATACAGTCTGCTGAGCTGTGTATCTAATCCTATCCTGTGTGATACTGCCTGCTGAGCTGTGTATCTAATCCTATCCTGTGTGATACTCGGTGACCTCCTGCCCAGCAGCTTGTGTGTCACTCAGACCACAGCTCAGAGGAAGGAGAAGAACGGCGCACAGGGGAGTATGTACTATATGTGTTCCGGCAGAATAGGGGGGGGGGGGGCGTTATATATACTATAGGGGAGTATGCACTATATGTGTTCCGACAGAATGCGGGGGGGGGCATTATATATACTACAGGGGAGTGTTATGTACAGTAAGTGGGGCATCCTATATTCTACAGGGGGCATTATATACTGCATATTACAAACCTTTGCCCGCATCTTCCACTAATTGCGGAGGTTTAGCTCAGGTGCCGTACGGCAGGAGCAGCCAGGAACACAGACACAGGAGAACTCTTCAGGTCAGAGGTTTGGTTTATTAAATGAAGAAGAGAATGCGTCCATCTTACAGCCGCTTTTTTCAGCAGTATGACAGGAGAAGTAAATGGTGAAGCCAAAGTCCTTACTTCAGAGTGTTCCCAATAACGAGGTTCTTCTCACCAGTCTGTGTGGTTGGGGTAGAGCAGAAGACCTCAGCTACTCAGCTTGTCCAGCCTGGAGGAACAGAGAAAGTCTCCTCTTTAGTCTTTGTTTCTCCCCCTCCCCCCAGTAACACCTACACATCATCCAGGTCTTCTCCTCCTGGATTACCATATACACAGTGGATATAAAAAGTCTACACGCCCCTGTTAAAATGTCAGGTTTCTGTGATGTAAAAAATGAAACAAAGATAAATCATTTCAGAACTTTTTCCACCTTTAATGTGACCTATAAACTGTACAACTCAATTGGAAAACAAACTGAAATATTTTAGGTGGAGGGAAGAAAAAGAAAAAAAAACTAAAATGATGTTGTTGCATAAGTGTGCACACCCTCTTATAACTGGGCATGTAGCTGTGTTTAGAATGAAGCAATCACATTCAGAATCCTGTTAGATCGGAGTCAGCATACACCGGCCATCATGTAAAGGGCCTCTGATTAACCCCAAATAAAGTGCAGCTGCTCTAGTTGGTCTTTCCTGAAATGTTCTTAGTCACATCCCACAGCAGAAGCCATGGTCCACAGAGGGCTTCCAAAGCATCAGAGGGATCTCATTGTTAGAAGGTATCAGTCAGGAGAAGGGGACAAAAGAATTTCCAAGGCATTAGATCTACCATGGAACACAGTGGAGGAAATATGGCACAGCAGTGACATTACCTAGAACTGGGCGTCCCTCCAAAATTGATGAAAAGACCAGAAGAAAACTGGTCTGGGAGGCGACCAAGGGGCCTACAGCAACATTAAAGGAGCTGCAGGAATATCTGGCAAGTCTTGGCTGTGTGGTCCATGTGACAACAAACTCCCGTATTCTTCATATGTCTAGGCTATGGGGTAAGCCTGGGCAGTAATGTAATGTACTGAAGTCTATCAGATGTGTAGGATCATTGATGGAGCTGATGAGAAGGTTTCTAGGTAGCCTTCTTGGGGTCAGTCGTGGTGGAGACGTCTTCTGTGATGCTAATCAGGATGTCTAGAGAAGTGTTTACAGGAACTTACATTTCTAAGGCCTCCCCCATTCAGAAGGACTCCCCCATTCAGATCCGAATACTAGATTGGATCGCAACTGGTCAGGACGTCTCCAGTCCGTGTCATCTCATCACAATATGCAAGTGATGGAGAATGAAGTTGTCCTAGCAGGCAATGTGGTGGAGACGTCTTCTGTGATGCTAATCAGGATGTCTCGAGAAGGGTTTACAGGAGTCATGCCCACACAAGAAATTTATATAAAAATCTATAGCTTTATTACATCAAATAAAGACAAAGAATAATAAAAGATCCACAAACAGATCAGGAATAAGACTGTCAGCAAGGTAGCAATGACGTAAAATGCTTTGTGGAATCACAGGCCCCAAGTCTCACTACCCCCGAAAAGTGTGTAATTAGGGATGAGCGAATCCTCTTCGGATGAAACATCTGAAGTCGATTCACATAACACTTCATTTCAACACTGCTGAGCTGTGTATCTAATCCTATCCTGTGTGATACTGTCTGCCGAGCTACGTCAAGGAGAGCACTGTGCATCAGCCACTGTGGGCACCAGACGAGCCTTTGGTGGTGGTGGTGTCACAGTGTGGGCAGGTGTGTCTGGTCAATACAGAAGTGCCCTACACTGTGTGACTGGTCCAGTGACAGCCCATACTACTGGAAGAACATCATTAATCCAGTCGTTGTGCCTTTGCATAAACAACACAGGCCTAATGTCATCTTCATGGAGGACCTCATCGAGGTTGCATCATTAGGGAACGGCTGCTTTAGACTGGGGAACCTCACATGGAGTGGTCTGCACTTTCTCCAGACCTGAATCCCATTGAAAACCTATGGGATCAGCTGAGTTGCCATGTAGAGGCACGTAACTCTGTACCTCAGAACCTCAATAACCTGAGGGCCACACCACAAGAAGAGTGGGATGCCATGCCTCAGCATTCAATAAGGCGACTTGTGATAATTGATGCTTGAGGCCACATGACAAGTTCCTGAGACGCTGACATTTTGTGGCGGTGTACCCAGCACTGGGGTCGGCTTTTGTTTCAATAAATAGTTTTAGATGAGGAAATCTCCACTGCTGCTTCTACTTAATCCCCGACCTTCATGATATAATATCACTGGAGCCAGAACTTTACATTTTCCATAACATTCACCCCAAGCCAAATATCCCTTTTTTTTGAGTAGTGTATGTCTCATTATCTATTTATTTATCTAAGATCTGGTGATATAGATTGTCTGGGCTGTAATGTAATGTACTGAAGTCTGTCAGATGTGTAGGATCATTGATGGAGCTGATGAGAAGGTTTCTAGGTAGCCTTCTTGGGGTCAGTCGTGGTGGAGACGTCTTCTGTGATGCTAATCAGGATGTCTAGAGAAGTGTTTACAGGAACTTACATTTCTAAGGCCTCCCCCATTCAGAAGGACTCCCCCATTCAGATCCGAATACTAGATTGGATCGCAACTGGTCAGGACGTCTCCAGTCCGTGTCATCTCATCACAATATGCAAGTGATGGAGAATGAAGTTGTCCTAGCAGGCAATGTGGTGGAGACGTCTTCTGTGATGCTAATCAGGATGTCTCGAGAAGGGTTTACAGGAGTCATGCCCACACAAGAAATTTATATAAAAATCTATAGCTTTATTACATCAAATAAAGACAAAGAATAATAAAAGATCCACAAACAGATCAGGAATAAGACTGTCAGCAAGGTAGCAATGACCTAAAATGCTTTGTGGAATCACAGGCCCCCAAGTCTCACTACCCCGAAAAGTGTGTAATTAGGGATGAGCGAATCCACTTCGGATGAAACAACTGAAGTCGATTCACATAACACTTCATTTCAACACTGCTGAGCTGTGTATCTAATCCTATCCTGTGTGATACTGTCTGCCGAGCTACGTCAAGGAGAGCACTGTGCATCAGCCACTGTGGGCACCAGACGAGCCTTTGGTGGTGGTGGTGGTGGTGTCACAGTGTGGGCAGGTGTGTCTGGTCAATACAGAAGTGCCCTACACTGTGTGACTGGTCCAGTGACAGCCCATACTACTGGAAGAACATCATTAATCCAGTCGTTGTGCCTTTTCATAAACAACACAGGCCTAATGTCATCTTCATGGAGGACCTCATCGAGGTTGCATCATTAGGGAACGGCTGCTTTAGACTGGGGAACCTCACATGGAGTGGTCTGCACTTTCTCCAGACCTGAATCCCATTGAAAACCTATAGGATCAGCTGAGTTGCCATGTAGAGGCACGTAACTCTGTACCTCAGAACCTCAAAAACCTGAGGGCCACACCACAAGAAGAGTGGGATGCCATGCCTCAGCATTCAATAAGGCGACTTGTGATAATTGATGCTTGAGGCCACATGACAAGTTCCTGAGACGCTGACATTTTGTGGCGGTGTACCCAGCACTGGGGTCGGCTTTTGTTTCAATAAATAGTTTGAGATGAGGAAATCTCCACTGCTGCTTCTACTTAATCCCGACCTTCATGATATAATATCACTGGAGCCAGAACTTTACGTTTTCCATAACTTTCACCCCCAAGCCAAATATCAATTTTTTTTGAGTAGTGTGTGTCTCATTATCTATTTATCTAAGATCTGGTGATATTAAATGTCTGGGCTGTAATGTAATGTACTGAGTGAAGTCTGTCAGATGTGTAGGATCATTGATGGAGCTGATGAGAAGGTTTCTAGGTAGCCTTCTTGGGGTCAGTCGTGGTGGAGACGTCTTCTGTGATGCTAATCAGGATGTCTAGAGAAGTGTTTACAGGAACTTACATTTCTAAGGCCTCCCCCATTCAGAAGGACTCCACCATTCAGATCCGAATACTAGATTGGATCGCAACTGGTCAGGACGTCTCCAGTCCGTGTCATCTCATCACAATATGCAAGTGATGGAGAATGAAGTTGTCCTAGCAGGCAATGTGGTGGAGACGTCTTCTGTGATGCTAATCAGGGTGTCTCGAGAAGGGTTTACAGGAGTCATGCCCACACAAGAAATTTATATAAAAATCTATAGCTTTATTACATCAAATAAAGACAAAGAATAATAAAAGATCCACAAACAGATCAAGAATAAGACTGTCAGCAAGGTAGCAATGACCTAAAATGCTTCGTGGAATCACAGGCCCCCAAGTCTCACTACCCCCGAAAAGTGTGTAATTAGGGATGAGCGAATCCACTTCGGATGAAACATCTGAAGTCGATTCACATAACAATTCATTTCAACACTGCTGAGCTGTGTATCTAATCCTATCCTGTGTGATACTGCCTGCTGAGCTGTGTATCTAATCCTATCCTGTGTGATACTGCCTGCTGAGCTGTGTATCTAATCCTATCCTATGTGATACTGTCTGCTGAGCTGTGTATCTAATCCTCTCCTGTGTGATACTGCCTGCTGAGCTGTGTATCTAATCCTATCCTGTGTGATACTGTCTGCTGAGCTGTGTATCTAATCCTATCCTGTGTGATACTGTCTGCTGAGCTGTGTATCTAATCCTATCCTGTGTGATACTGTCTGCTGAGCTGTGTATCTAATTCTATCATGTGTGATACTGCCTGCTGAGCTGTGTATCTAATTCTATCATGTGTGATACTGTCTGCTGAGCTGTGTATCTAATCCTATCATGTGTGATACTGCCTGCTGAGCTGTGTATCTAATCGTATTCTGTGTGATACTGTCTGCGGAGCTGTGTATCTAATCGTATCCTGTGTGATACTCCCTGCTGAGCTGTGTATCTAATCCTATCCTGTGTGATACTGCCTGCTGAGCTGTGTATCTAATCCTATTCTGTGTGATACTGTCTGCTGAGCTGTGTATCTAATCCTATCCTGTGTGATACTGTCTGCGGAGCTGTGTATCTAATCGTATCCTGTGTGATACAGTATGCTGAGCTGTGTATCTAATCCTATCCTGTGTGATACTGTCTGCTGAGCTGTGTATCTAATCCTATCCTGTGTGATACTGTCTGCTGAGCTGTGTATCTAATCGTATCCTGTGTGATACTGCATGCTGAGATGTGTATCTAATCCTATCCTGTGTGATACTGCCTGCTGAGCTGTGTATCTAATCTATCTGTGTGATACTGTCTGCTGAGCTGTGTATGTAATTCTATCATGTGTGATACTGCCTGCTGAGCTGTGTATCTAATCCTATCCTGTGTGATACTGTCTGCTGAGCTGTGTATCTAATTCTATCCTGTGTGATACTGCCTGCTGTGTATCTAATTCTATCATGTGTGATACTGCCTGCTGAGCTGTGTATCTAATTCTATCATGTGTGATACGGTCTGCTGAGCTATGTATCTAATTCTATCACATGTGATACTGTCTGCTGAGCTGTGTATCTAATCCTATCCTGTGTGATACTGTCTGCTGAGCTGTGTATCTAATCCTATCCTGTGTGATACTGTCTGCTGAGCTGTGTATCTAATTCTATCATGTGTGATACTGCCTGCTGAGCTGTGTATCTCACCCTATCCTGTGTGATACTGTCTTCTGAGCTGTGTATCTAATTCTATCATGTGTGATACTGCCTGCTGAGCTGTGTATCTAATTCTATCATGTGTGATACTGCCTGCTGAGCTGTGTATCTAATTCTATCATGTGTGATACTGCCTGCTGAGCTGTGTATCTAATTCTATCCTGTGTGATACTGTCTGCTGAGCTGTGTATCTAATCCTATCCTGTGTGATACTGCCTGCTGAGCTGTGTATCTAATCCTATCCTGTGTGATACTGTCTGCTGAGCTGTGTATCTAATCCAATCCTGTGTGATACAGTCTGCTGAGCTGTGTATCTAATCCTATCCTGTGTGATA